>NC_132797.1:76880054-77105054 GCF_048594095.1 Paramormyrops kingsleyae | reverse complement strand
CCCTAACCCTAACCCTAACCCTAACCCTAACCCTAACCCTAACCCTAACCCTAACCCTAACCCTAACCCTAACCCTAACCCTAACCCTAACCCTAACCCTAACCCTAACCCTAACCCTAACCCTAACCCTAACCCTAACCCTAACCCTAACCCTAACCCTAACCCTAACCCTAACCCTAACCCTAACCCTAACCCTAACCCTAACCCTAACCCTAACCCTAACCCTAACCCTAACCCTAACCCTAACCCTAACCCTAACCCTAACCCTAACCCTAACCCTAACCCTAACCCTAACCCTAACCCTAACCCTAACCCTAACCCTAACCCTAACCCTAACCCTAACCCTAACCCTAACCCTAACCCTAACCCTAACCCTAACCCTAACCCTAACCCTAACCCTAACCCTAACCCTAACCCTAACCCTAACCCTAACCCTAACCCTAACCCTAACCCTAACCCTAACCCTAACCCTAACCCTAACCCTAACCCTAACCCTAACCCTAACCCTAACCCTAACCCTAACCCTAACCCTAACCCTAACCCTAACCCTAACCCTAACCCTAACCCTAACCCTAACCCTAACCCTAACCCTAACCCTAACCCTAACCCTAACCCTAACCCTAACCCTAACCCTAACCCTAACCCTAACCCTAACCCTAACCCTAACCCTAACCCTAACCCTAACCCTAACCCTAACCCTAACCCTAACCCTAACCCTAACCCTAACCCTAACCCTAACCCTAACCCTAACCCTAACCCTAACCCTAACCCTAACCCTAACCCTAACCCTAACCCTAACCCTAACCCTAACCCTAACCCTAACCCTAACCCTAACCCTAACCCTAACCCTAACCCTAACCCTAACCCTAACCCTAACCCTAACCCTAACCCTAACCCTAACCCTAACCCTAACCCTAACCCTAACCCTAACCCTAACCCTAACCCTAACCCTAACCCTAACCCTAACCCTAACCCTAACCCTAACCCTAACCCTAACCCTAACCCTAACCCTAACCCTAACCCTAACCCTAACCCTAACCCTAACCCTAACCCTAACCCTAACCCTAACCCTAACCCTAACCCTAACCCTAACCCTAACCCTAACCCTAACCCTAACCCTAACCCTAACCCTAACCCTAACCCTAACCCTAACCCTAACCCTAACCCTAACCCCTAACCCTAACCCTAACCCTAACCCTAACCCTAACCCTAACCCTAACCCTAACCCTAACCCTAACCCTAAACTACACCTCTGATCCTAACCCTAAGGATAATTTACTTTGGGGTCCAAACTCTAAGCTAGTCTAAACCCTAAGGGCAACTGTACTTGGGGCCTCGAACCCATACACCCCTGATTGTAATCCAACTGGGTTACATCCCTTGGAGGGGGTTAATTATTTATATAATTCATAGTCTGGACATGTTTGATAATGATGGAGGGTTAAATAACTCCCATTATAAATATATTAACGTCCAAAGGGACTTTGAAAGTGTTGGAGGGTTAAATACCCCCATTATAAAAATGTTTAGTGTGTAAAGTGACTTTTACAATGATGGAGGGTCAAATTACCCCCACATGTAAATGTATTAACACTTTATCTAAAATAACATTTAAATATAAATATATCAAAGTCTAAAATGACTTTTAAAATCATTAATGATTAAATAACCATTAAATATAATTATAATAAGGTCTAGAATGACTTTTAAAATTGTGGAGGGTTAAATGACCCCCATATATAAAAACTGCTTTTCACTGTGCTCCCCTCATTTGCCTTAAGCCTCCGCAGAGGAAGGATGTGGGACACACTATATATTGGATGGATCAACTTTACAGGGGTTGTATTCTACTCTCTCACTGTGTCACCCTCATTCTCCTTAAGCCTCTACAGAGGAAGGATGCATGACACAACACTGGATGGATAAACTTTATTGGGGCAATGTCTGTTTCCCTTTCTGTGTCACCTTCATTCTCCTTAAGCCTCTACAGAGGAAGGACGTGGGACACAATGCTGCAGGTATTGGCTTTATTATTCTTTTCATGCTGTGTTAATTAAACAACACGATCAGTTTACTTATGCTAGTGGAAAGGTGCTTGGCACTGGATGGCCTAAAATCCTACTTGGGGAGGACTAACATGCCCCCCAACATTGGATTGTGGAGGATTAAAATGACTACCACATCTAAACCTATGGAGGGTTTAAATAACCCCCATATCTAAAACTTTTCTTCACTGTGTTACCATATGTCTCCCTCAAACCCCTACAGGGGAAGGAGATGGTACACAGCTTTAGCCAATTAGCTTTATTGGGATTGTGTTTGGCGTGAGATGGATGTGGATTGAGTCCGGAGATAGGCCTCACCCTGGAAGTTGCCCGCCGGGAGGTAGGCCCGTGAGCGGTTGTTGGTGCCGCGGGTGATGTCGCCTGATGGTATCGCGGTGTCGACTCTGTAAGTGGCCACCACTAAACCCATGGGGCTTGCCCGCCGGGAAGTAACTGCCTGTGAGAGGCCGTTGTGTCGCGCGGGGGATCTCACCGGTCAGTGTGGCAGTGTCGGCCCCGTAAGTGGCGACCTCTAAACTCGTGGGGCTTGTCCGCTGGGAAGTAACTGCCTGTGAGAGGCCGTTGTGTCGAACGGGGGATCGCAGCACCGGTCAGTGTGGCAGTGTCGGCCCCGTAAGTGGCGACCTCTAAACTCGTGGGGCTTGTCCGCTGGGAAGTAACTGCCTGTGAGAGGCCGTTGTGTCGAACGGGGGATCGCAGCACCGGTCAGTGTGGCAGTGTCGGCCCCGTAAGTGGCGACCTCTAAACTCGTGGGGCTTGTCCGCTGGGAAGTAACTGCCTGTGAGAGGCCGTTGTGTCGAACGGGGGATCGCAGCACCGGTCAGTGTGGCAGTGTCGGCCCCGTAAGTGGCGACCTCTAAACTCGTGGGGCTTGTCCGCTGGGAAGTAACTGCCTGTGAGAGGCCGTTGTGTCGAGCGGGGGATCGCAGCACCGGTCAGTGTGGCAGTGTCGGCCCCGTAAGTGGCGACCTCTAAACTCGTGGGGCTTGTCCGCTGGGAAGTAACTGCCTGTGAGAGGCCGTTGTGTCGAGCGGGGGATCGCAGCACCGGTCAGTGTGGCAGTGTCGGCCCCGTAAGTGGCGACCTCTAAACTCGTGGGGCTTGTCCGCTGGGAAGTAACTGCCTGTGAGCGGCTGTTGGTGCACAGCAGTGTCGGCTCCGTAAGTGGCGACCACTTAACCCATGGGACCTGCCCGCCGAGAAGTAACGGCCTGTGGGAGGCTGCTGACGCTGCGGGTGTTGTCTTCTGTTCGGCGTGGCGGTGTCGGCTCCGTAAGCGGCGACCACTTAACCCATGGGACCTTGCCGCCGAGAAGTAACGGCCTGTGGGAGGCTGCTGACGCTGCGGGTGTTGTCTTCTGTTCGGCGTGGCGGTGTCGGCTCCGTAAGTGGCGACCACTTAACCCATGGGACCTTGCCGCCGAGAAGTAACGGCCTGTGGGAGGCTGCTGACGCTGCGGGTGTTGTCTTCTGTTCGGCGTGGCGGTGTCGGCTCCGTAAGTGGCGACCACTTAACCCATGGGACCTTGCCGCCGAGAAGTAACGGCCTGTGGGAGGCTGCTGACGCTGCGGGTGTTGTCTTCTGTTCGGCGTGGCGGTGTCGGCTCCGTAAGTGGCGACCACTTAACCCATGGGACCTTGCCGCCGAGAAGTAACGGCCTGTGGGAGGCTGCTGACGCTGCGGGTGTTGTCTTCTGTTCGGCGTGGCGGTGTCGGCTCCGTAAGTGGCGACCACTTAACCCATGGGACCTTGCCGCCGAGAAGTAACGGCCTGTGGGAGGCTGCTGACGCTGCGGGTGTTTTCTCCTGTCGGCGCCTCGGTGTCGGCTCCGTAAGTGGCGACCACTTATACCGTGGGGCCTGCCCGCTGGGAGGTCGGCCTGTGAGTTACTGCTGATGCCGCGGGTGTATTCTCCTGTTGGTGCTGCAATGTCGGCTCTGTAAGTGGCCACCATTAATCCCATAAGGGCTTGCTCGCCGGGAGGTAAAGGCCTGTGAGCGATTGTTGACGTCACAGGTGATTGCCAGCCTATAGTGGGCAGATAGCCAGATCTGGGAGAAGGCGGACCGGCGTAGGCTGAGGTTAAAGGCCCACCACGCTGTTGAACCACATTGGAATGCAGATCTGAGGGGGTGCCATTTTAGCTGAGACCCCATAAACATTATCTAAAGGATGGACCGGGGTACTTTAGCTGCAGGGAAGGGCACAAACCTGTTGGCGTCACAATGTCGGCTCCGTAAGTGGCCACCGTCTCCCATAGAGAGCTACCGGGTGCTAGTGCTCTCCTGGACCTTCCATGACATCATCGCCACCGTCCCCTGGAGGAATTCAGGTAAGAATTGACAATTTTTACTATGGGGATAATTATGCATGTCCAAACCCTGTTTAAAGGGATGATGTGTTGGTGCGTAAGCGGGCTGATGCACCGATGAACCTGATTGATTGGCCAGTGCATTACTGTGTCCCTGGCATGCCAGGGTGCAGGCAGGGGTCTCGGCCCCTATTCATAAACCTAACCCTAACCCTAACCCTAACCCCTAACCCTAACCCTAACCCTAACCCTAAACCTAAGACTTTGAGGATCAATGCCTAACCCCTAAAAAACGAGAGATTTTGCCTAAACCTAAAAAACTGAGGACATTGCCTAAACCTAAATTTAACACCTTAATTTGGCTCTTTTTAACCTGATCCTGATACCTCATTCTAACCATAACCTCTTAGGAACCCTAACCATAGCCGTAACCGTTACACCTTAGAAACCCTAACCATAACCCTTACACCTTAGAAACCATAACCATAACCCTTACACCTTAGAAACCCATACTGTAACCCTTACACCTTAGCCATAACAACTAATTCCTGTCTGGAATCCCAACTGCAATCCGGAACCCTTAAACTATCGCCTATCTGGAACCCTAACCTGGATCCCTTGGCCTAATTCCTATCTGGAACCCATGTTCTTTTTGGAACCTCTATTCCTTGTCTGGAACCATATATCTTGAAGCCCTGCATTCTCTAATCTTAACCCTGGAGGGTTGTCCTTCAACAGGGCGTAGTCTTCCCTGGCCGGGACTCCAATTGGTGAGTCAATCTTGAATCGACCAATAATGGATTCTACTATAACTATAGTATAACCAGTATTAATTTCACAAAGGAGGCCCCAAGAGGCCCCATGGGAGACGAGGTCTCACCAGCGGATCCGAAAATCCATGACGCGGCCTTCATCTCGGCCGGAACCCCATGAATTTCACGAGTGTTTTCACTCGCGGTTTCAATTTTGTTCTTTTTACCGATAATGCACCTGAATGCATAATTATTTTAACCACGCCCATCAAGGATTTTTACCCATAATGCACCATTATGCATAATTATTTTAGCCACGCCCATCCAGGATTTTGACCCATAATGCACTTGGTCGAGGGAAACTTTCTTTACACGCGAATATCTCGCCTTCGGTAAGTCCGATCGAGATAGAAAGCATACCACCGGACTCGTCTCGACCTCCTCTATCTACTTACACGGTAAGTCTTTATTATTCTTCTTTATTATTTATTTTTTTCCCCCACCACGAGCGAAAAGCCGGGTTCCCATTATAGAGTACCCACTTGGCCCTGGACCTTCTTGCACACACCCCATCGTCACGAATCGTCGTTTAGACCTTCGAGACTTCCAGATCCTCATCAGGACCTTGAGCACAATCTCCAAGGCCTTTTTGAAGGCTATTTCTTTGGACCCTCGAGGAGACTCTCATCCTACTAGAACCATCAGTAGGATTCTTCTTGGACTCTGGTCGGACCGGGAGTCTGCTCCACATCCAGTTCCCTGGGTGTCTGCTTGTTCTCCTTTTCTTGTGGACTTGACCAGACCTCTTCATAGGAGACTCACTTTCTCAACCTTGTCTGGGCAGATTGTGGTAACCTTACGGTGTCAACAAGCAATCTGTTAACCTGAACAAGGGGTAAGTATACGGCCCTCCCAGGTCCACTTGGACAGCACGTGGGATGTGGTGGTCTATGGCGTCAAAGACCTTAAACGTGGCCAAGTCTTCTATGGGGGTTAGCCCCACTCATACAACAGCACATTCTTGCACCACATACGGTTGATTCTGCCTTACATAATTTTAGCTTAACTTTAAATCGCTAAACACTTACCTTCACAAACTTACCTTTAGATGTAACCATTTTAGCCAAAATACTTACCGTTCAATTCCAAAACCAATAATTTTAAACAAAACTTAAAGCTTGGCACAGACCAAAATAAATTCTCTTAAAAGATCCAATTAACCACCTTTAGCTGTTAATGCCAAGCTTAGCCTAACCATAACCCTAAATTGGCTATGGGACACGCCCCGGGACTTGATCACCCCGGGGTCCTGCCTTCGAGTGAGGGTGTCTGGTGGTAAATGGTGAAACACCCGATGATCTCGAGGTACACCACTGATGAGGTGTCCCACAATTCTTTTAAAACCGTAAACCTTTTCAATCTAAACTTCAATCTAAACTTCAATCTAAACTTCAATCTACTTACCCTTCTTATAACCTAAAACCTAACTTTTAATTAGCCTCAACCTTAGTCATTGTCTAACCTTAACCACTCAGGGTTATTGCCTAAACCTAAAACTAAATCAGTTCTTTTGACTACCTAATATTCCAGTTAACTAAATTAGCTTTAACCTTTGTCTCTTTCTAAACCTAACCAATCAGGATATATGCCTAAACTTAACCTTTAAATCAGGACTAACACTTTCAGACCGAAGCCTTCAACATTTATTAAATCATGTAAACCTATTTAACTGTAATGTATATTGACATCATAACAAACCTTAACCTAATACTCTAAAAACTTTTATGTCATTAAGACAACATGGTGACTCATGAAGTATGCAATGAACGTGATCAACTGGACCCTGGGAACAGAGTGACAAGCGCCGGCCCGTGCATTGCCTTTGGCTCTCTATACCAAACTGCTCTAGTCGTCAGACAGAGTGGGGAGAGTCATCGAGATAGAACTACTTACACCTAACCCTAACCCTAACCCTAACCCCTAACCCTAACCGTAACCTCGGCAGTAATGCCTAAACCTAAAAAACTGGGGACATTACCTAAACCTAAATTTAACACTGTAATTTGGCTCTTTTTAACCTGATCCTGATACCACACTCTAACCCCAACCCCTTAGGAACCCACACTCTAATCCTAACGCCCCAACCCCAACCCCTTAGGAACCCACACTCTAATCCTAACGCCCCAACCCCAACCCCTTAGGAACCCACACTCTAATCCTAACGCCCCAACCCCAACCCCTTAGGAACCCACACTCTAATCCTAACGCCCCAACCCCAACCCCTTAGGAACCCACACTCTAATCCTAACGCCCCAACCGCAACCCCTTAGGAACCCACACTCTAATCCTAACGCCCCAACCGCAACCCCTTAGGAACCCACACTCTAATCCTAACGCCCCAACCCCAACCCCTTAGGAACCCACACTCTAATCCTAACGCCCCAACCCCAACCCCTTAGGAACCCACACTCTAATCCTAACGCCCTAACCCCAACCCCTTAGGAACCCACACTCTAATCCTAACGCCCTAACCCTAACCCCTTAGGCCATGGCCGAGACTCCGGTTGGTGACTCAATCTTGAATCAACCAACAATAGATCCTACTAGAACCGTAGTAGAACCTCTATTAATTTCACAAAAGGGGCCCCCGGAGGCCCCATGGGAGACGAGGTCTCACCGACGGATCCGAAAATCCATGACCCGGCCTTCGTCTCGGCCGCAACCCCATGAATTTCACGATCATCTTCACTCACGGTGTCGGTTTTGTTCTTTTCACCCATAATGCACTTCGGTTAATTATGCAAACTCCTCCCACTTTATGGTTTTGACCACGCCCATCCAAGTTTTTTTTCCCATAATGCACTTCGGTTAATTATGCAAACTGCTCCCACGTTCTGGTTTTAACCACGTCCATCCAGGATTTTACCCATAATGCACTTGGTCGATGGAAAATTTCTTTACACGCGAATATCTCGCCTTCCGTTAGTCCAATCGAGATAAAAAGCATATCACCGGACTCGTCTCAACCTCTTCTATCTTCTTACGGGGTAGGCTTCTTTCATTATTCTTCCGACACCGTGAGCGGAAAGCCGTGTTCCCATTATGGGGTACCCGTTTGGCCCTGGGCTTTCTTGTACACACCCCATCGTCACGAGGTGTCTTCAAGACCTTCCAGACCTTCATCAGGACCTTGAGCATAATCTCCTTTACTAAGGCCTTTTTGAAGGCTCTTGCTGTGGACCTTCCAAGGGACTCTCACCCTACTAGAACCATCGTTAGGTTTCTTCTTGGACTCTGCTAGTCTGCTTGTTCTTCTTCCTTCCTTGGGGACTTGACCAGACCTCTTCATAGGAGACTCACTTTCTCAACCTTGTCTGGGCAGATTGTGGTAACCTTACGGTGTCAACAAGCAATCTGTTAACCTGAACAAGGGGTAAGTATACGGCCCTCCCAGGTCCACTTGGACAGCACGTGGGATGTGGTGGTCTATGGCGTCAAAGACCTTAAACGTGGCCAAGTCTTCTATGGGGGTTAGCCCCACTCATACAACAGCACATTTTTGCACCACATACGTTTGATTCTGCCTTACATAATTTTAGCTTAACTTTAAATCGCTAAACACTTACCTTCGCAAACTTACCTTTAGATGTAACCATTTTAGCCAAAATACTTACCGTTCAATTCCAAAACCAATAATTTTAAACAAAACTTAAAGCTTGGCACAGACCAAAATAAATTCTCTTAAAAGATCCAATTAACCACCTTTAGCTGTTAATGCCAGGCTTAGCCTAACCATAACCCTAAATTGGCTATGGGACACGCCCCGGGACTTGATCACCCCGGGGTCCTGCCTTCGAGTGAGGGTGTCTGGTGGTAAATGGTGAAACACCCGATGATCTCAAGGTACACCACTGATGAGGTGTCCCACAATTCTTGTAAAACCGTAAACCTTCTCAATCTAAACTTCAATCTAAACTCCAATCTAAACTTCAATCTAAACTTCAATCTACTTACCCTTCTTATGACCTAAAACCTAACTTTTAATTAGCCTCAACCTTAGTCATTGTCTAACCTTAACCGCTCAAGGTTATTGCCTAAACCTAAAACTAAATTAATTCTTTTGACTGCCTAATATTTCAGTTAACTAAATTAGCCTTAACCTTTGTCTCTTTCTAAACCTAACCAATCAGGATACATGCCTAAACTTAACCTTTAAAACAGGCCTAACACTTTCGGACCAAAACCTTTAACATTTGGTAAATCAGGTAAACCTATTTAACCATAATGTATATTGGAACCAAAACAAACTTTAACCTAATACTCTAAAAAACTTTTACATCATTGAGACAACATGTCTCATGAAGTCCGCAATGAACGTGATCTCTGGACCCTGGGAACAGAGTGACAAGCGCCGGCCCGTGCATTGCCTTTGGCTCTCTATACCAAACTGCTCTAGTCGTCAGACAGAGTGGGGAGAGTCATCGAGATAGAACTACTTACACCTAACCCTAACCCTAACCCTAACCCTAACCCTACCCAGATTTGCTAAGTGAAATTACAGATTTCTGGCTAACAACAAACAACACAACAAACAAATATATTTTTGTAACCCTACCCCGATTTGCTAAGTCTAATTACGCATCTGATAATTGTGATAACCCTACACAGATTTGCTAAGTGAAATTACAGATTTCTGGCTAACCCTAGCCAGATTTGCTAAGTCTAATTACGCATCTGATAATTGTGATAACCCTACCGAGATTTGCTAAGTGAAATTACAGATTTCTGGCTAACCACAGCCAGATTTGCTAAGTGAAATTACGTACTTTACATAAATGCTCTCTTACGCCCTCTTGTGGCGTAATTTTCCACCACTAGAGGGCGCTTATCCAGTCAGCCAGAAATTACACCTCAACGTTCCGGATCTCTAACTACTGCTTTACAGATTTCCTCAGTGAAACAACAGATTTGATATCCCTAACCAAACACTTGCTGATCAAGTGTGACAATTATGCTAACCGTACACAGATTTGCTAAGTCTAATTACGCATCTGATAATTTTGATAACCATACCTAGATTTGCTAAGTGAAATTACAGATTTCTGGCTAACAAACAACACAACAAACAAATATATTTTTGTAACCCTACCCCGATTTGCTAAGTCTAATTACGCATCTGATAATTGTGATAACCCTACCCAGATTTGCTAAGTGAAATTACAGATTTCTGGCTAACCCTACCCCGATTTGCTAAGTCTAATTACGCATCTGATAATTGTGATAACCCTACCAAGATTTCTGGCTAACCCTACCCAGATTTGCTAAGTCTAATTACGCATCTGATAATTTTGCTAACCCTACCCAGATTTGCTAAGTGAAATTACAGATTTCGGGCTAACAACAAACAACACAACAAACAAATATATTTTTGTAACCCTACCCCGATTTGCTAAGTCTAATTACGCATCTGATAATTGTGATAACCCTACCCAGATTTGCTAAGTGCAATTACAGATTTATGGCTAACCTTACCACTAATTGCTAAGTCTAATTACGCATCTGATAATTGTGATAACCCTACCCAGATTTGCTAAGTGAAATTACAGATTTCTGGCTAACCCTAGCCAGATTTGCTAAGTCTAATTACGAATCTGATAATTGTGATAACCCTACCCAGATTTGCTAAGTGAAATTACAGATTTCTGGCTAACAACAAACAACACAACAAACAAATATATTTTTGTAACCCTACCCCGATTTGCTAAGTCTAATTACGCATCTGATAATTGTGATAACCCTACCCAGATTTGCTAAGTGAAATTACAGATTTCTGGCTAACAACAAACAACACAACAAACAAATATATTTTTGTAACCCTACCCCGATTTGCTGAGTCTAATTACGCATCTAATAATTGTGATAACCGTACCCAGATTTGCTAAGTGCAATTACAGATTTATGGCTAACCATACCCCTAATTGCTAAGTCTAATTATGCATCTGATAATTGTGATAACCGTACACAGATTTGCTAAGTGAAATTACAGATTTCTGGCTAACAACAAACAACACAACAAACAAATATATTTTTGTAACCCTACCCAGATTTGCTAAGTGAAATTACAGATTTCTGGCTAACCCTACCCCGATTTGCTAAGTCTAATTACGCATCTGATAATTGTGATAACCCTACCCAGATTTGTTAAGTGCAATTACAGATTTCTGGCTAACAACAAACAACACAACAAACAAATATATTTTTGTAACCCTACCACGATTTGCTAAGTCTAATTACGCATATGATAATTGTGATAACCGTACCCAGATTTGCTAAGTGCAATTACAGATTTATGGCTAACCCTACCCCGATTTGCTAAGTCTAATTACGCATCTGATAATTGTGATAACCCTACCCAGATTTCTGGCTAACCCTACCCAGATTTGCTAAGTCTAATTACGCATCTGATAATTTTGCTAACCCTACCCAGATTTGCTAAGTGAAATTACAGATTTCTGGCTAACAACAAACAACACAACAAACAAATATATTTTTGTAACCCTACCCCGATTTGCTAAGTCTAATTACGCATCTGATAATTGTGATAACCCTACCCAGATTTGCTAAGTGAAATTACAGATTTCTGGCTAACAACAAACAACACAACAAACAAATATATTTTTGTAACCCTACCCCGATTTGCTAAGTCTAATTACGCATCTGATAATTGTGATAACCATACCCAGATTTGCTAAGTGAAATTACAGATTTCTGGCTAACAACAAACAACACAACAAACAAATATATTTTTGTAACCCTACCACGATTTGCTAAGTCTAATTACGCATATGATAATTGTGATAACCGTACCCAGATTTGCTAAGTGCAATTACAGATTTATGGCTAACCCTACCCCGATTTGCTAAGTCTAATTACGCATCTGATAATTGTGATAACCCTACCCAGATTTCTGGCTAACCCTACCCAGATTTGCTAAGTCTAATTACGCATCTGATAATTTTGCTAACCCTACCCAGATTTGCTAAGTGAAATTACAGATTTCTGGCTAACAACAAACAACACAACAAACAAATATATTTTTGTAACCCTACCCCGATTTGCTAAGTCTAATTACGCATCTGATAATTGTGATAACCCTACCCAGATTTGCTAAGTGAAATTACAGATTTCTGGCTAACAACAAACAACACAACAAACAAATATATTTTTGTAACCCTACCCCGATTTGCTAAGTCTAATTACGCATCTGATAATTGTGATAACCCTACACAGATTTGCTAAGTGCAATTACAGATTTATGGCTAACCCTACCACTAATTGCTAAGTCTAATTACGCATCTAATAATTGTGATAACCCTACCCAGATTTGCTAAGTGAAATTACAGATTTCTGGCTAACCCTAGCCAGATTTGCTAAGTCTAATTACGAATCTGATAATTGTGATAACCCTACCCAGACTTGCTAAGTGAAATTACAGATTTCTGGCTAACAACAAACAACACAACAAACAAATATATTTTTGTAACCCTACCCCGATTTGCTAAGTCTAATTACGCATCTGATAATTGTGATAACCCTACCCAGATTTGCTAAGTGAAATTACAGATTTCTGGCTAACAACAAACAACACAACAAACAAATATATTTTTGTAACCCTACCCCGATTTGCTAAGTCTAATTACGCATCTGATAATTGTGATAACCCTACACAGATTTGCTAAGTGCAATTACAGATTTATGGCTAACCCTACCACTAATTGCTAAGTCTAATTACGCATCTAATAATTGTGATAACCCTACCCAGATTTGCTAAGTGAAATTACAGATTTCTGGCTAACCCTAGCCAGATTTGCTAAGTCTAATTACGAATCTGATAATTGTGATAACCCTACCCAGATTTGCTAAGTGAAATTACAGATTTCTGGCTAACAACAAACAACACAACAAACAAATATATTTTTGTAACCCTACCCCGATTTGCTAAGTCTAATTACGCATCTGATAATTGTGATAACCCTACCCAGATTTGCTAAGTGAAATTACAGATTTCTGGCTAACAACAAACAACACAACAAACAAATATATTTTTGTAACCCTACCCCGATTTGCTAAGTCTAATTACGCATCTGATAATTGTGATAACCCTACCCAGATTTGCTAAGTGCAATTACAGATTTATGGCTAACCCTACCACTAATTGCTAAGTCTAATTACGCATCTGATAATTGTGATAACCCTACCCAGATTTGCTAAGTGAAATTACAGATTTCTGGCTAACACTAGCCAGATTTGCTAAGTCTAATTACGAATCTGATAATTGTGATAACCCTACCCAGATTTGCTAAGTGAAATTACAGATTTCTGGCTAACAACAAACAACACAACAAACAAATATATTTTTGTAACCCTACCCCGATTTGCTAAGTCTAATTACGCATCTGATAATTGTGATAACCCTACCCAGATTTGCTAAGTGAAATTACAGATTTCTGGCTAACAACAAACAACACAACAAACAAATATATTTTTGTAACCCTACCCCGATTTGCTGAGTCTAATTACGCATCTGATAATTGTGATAACCGTACCCAGATTTGCTAAGTGCAATTACAGATTTATGGCTAACCATACCCCTAATTGCTAAGTCTAATTATGCATCTGATAATTGTGATAACCGTACACAGATTTGCTAAGTGAAATTACAGATTTCTGGCTAACAACAAACAACACAACAAACAAATATATTTTTGTAACCCTACCCAGATTTGCTAAGTGAAATTACAGATTTCTGGCTAACCCTACCCCGATTTGCTAAGTCTAATTACGCATCTGATAATTGTGATAACCCTACCCAGATTTGTTAAGTGCAATTACAGATTTCTGGCTAACCCTACCCCGATTTGCTAAGTCTAATTACGCATCTGATAATTGTGATAACCCTACCCAGATTTCTGGCTAACCGTACCCAGATTTGCTAAGTCTAATTACGCATCTGATAATTTTGCTAACCGTACCCAGATTTGCTAAGTGAAATTACAGATTTCTGGCTAACAACAAACAACACAACAAACAAATATATTTTTGTAACCCTACCCCGATTTGCTAAGTCTAATTACGCATCTGATAATTGTGATAACCGTACCCAGATTTGCTAAGTGAAATTACAGATTTCTGGCTAACCCTACCCCGATTTGCTAAGTCTAATTACGCATCTGATAATTGTGATAACCCTACCCAGATTTGCTAAGTGCAATTACAGATTTCTGGCTAAACCTACCCCGATTTGCTAAGTCTAATTACGCATCTGATAATTGTGATAACCCTACCCAGATTTGCTAAGTGCAATTACAGATTTCTGGCTAACCCTACCCCGATTTGCTAAGTCTAATTACGCATCTGATAATTTTGCTAACCCTACCCAGATTTGCTAAGTGAAATTGCAGATTTCTGGCTAACAACAAACAACACAACAAACAAATATATTTTTGTAACCCTACCCAGATTTGCTAAGTGAAATTACAGATTTCTGGCTAACAACAAACAACACAACAAACAAATATATTTTTGTAACCCTACCCCGATTTGCTAAGTCTACGCATCTGATAATTGTGATAACCCTACCCAGAATTGCTAAGTGCAATTACAGATTTATGGCTAACCCTACCCCTAATTGCTAAGTCTAATTACGCATCTGATAATTGTGATAACCCTACACAGATTTGCTAAGTGAAATTACAGATTTCTGGCTAACCCTAGCCAGATTTGCTAAGTCTAATTACGCATCTGATAATTGTGATAACCCTACCCAGATTTGCTAAGTGAAATTACAGATTTCTGGCTAACCACAGCCAGATTTGCTAAGTGAAATTACGTACTTTACATAAATGCTCTCTTACGCCCTCTTGTGGTGTAATTTTCCACCACTAGAGGGCGCTTATCAAGTCAGCCAAAAATAACACCTTAAATTTCCGGATCACTAACTACTGCTTACTTCTTGCTAACCCTACCCAGATTTGCTAAGTCTAATTACGCATCTGATAATTGTGATAACCCTACCCAGATTTGCTAAGTGAAATTACAGAATTCTGGCCAACCTTACCCAGATTTGCTAAGTCTAATTACGCATCTGATAATTACAATGAATAAATAACTTCAGTTCAGACCATTAGACATTACTAATAAAGACATTTATATTACTGGTGTACAACATCATTTTAAGGTCTTTTAACAATTTTTGTTGAAACACTGAGACATTGCAGACTTTAAATGATTTATATTACTGATATTAATCATGTAAATTACGTAATAAAATCAGATACTTAGATTTGATGTAATTTAAATGTTTTTTTTCAGTTTGTGATCCTACAGTGCCATCTATTGATGAAACATATGCAGTACGGGGCATAACCTTCAATTATTGAAGTTCAGGAATTAATTATGATAATTTGTAAAAGTCATTTTTTTTTGTGTAATTTACGTAATCAGTTAACCTTTCTGACTAGGGGCATAATTAGGGTTAGTGGGCCTTAAGGTTGCGGTTATGGTTACGGTTATGGTTATGGTTACGATTATGGTTGTGGTCAAGGTTGTACTAACCACAACCACCTAACCCTTTATGGTTAGGTGGTTAAGGTTATGATTATGGTTGTGGTCAAGGTTGTACTAACCACAACCACCTAACCGTAATTGGTTAGGTGGTTACGGTTACGATTATTGTTGTGGTCAAGATAATATTAACCTTAATTAGCACCCAGTAATGCTTATTGTATAATTTTTCAGTTTTTTTTGAAAGTCTAACATTTCATAATGTATTTCCGCAATTACTATGGAAGTTGGTTAGCACCCGGAATACCATCATCCGGCCACCTGGTGTCGCTCTACACCCTCCGACAAAATTGTTTGGCTTTTTTCTGGATTTTTGCCTTTATTTAACTTAACAATTATCATTTCTGGCCTTAACAATTACGTAACTTCACTGAACAAATGTCATTATGGTTAGCCTAATTAACAATTACATAATGTTTGCTTAGCAAATGTGGTTAAGGTTAGCCTAATGAACAAATCAGTAGTTGTCATTAGTAAATCTGGCCTTAACAATTCTGTAACTTTACTTAACAAATATGGTTATGGTTAGCCTATTTAATAAATCAGAAATTATACTTAGCAAATCTGGCCTAACAACTCCGTATCTTCACTTAACAAATGTGGTTACGGTTGCCAAATTAACAATTATGTAATGTTTGCTTTGCAAATGTGGTTATGGTTAGCCTAATGAACAAATCAGTAATTACACTTAGCAAATATGGCCTTACAACTCCGTAACTTCACTTAACAAATGTGGTTACGGTTAGCCTAATTAACAATTACGTAATGTTTGCTTAGCAAATGTGGTAATGGTTAGCCTAATGAACAAATCAGTAATTACACTTAGCAAATATGGCCTTACAACTTCGTAACTTCACTTAACAAATGTGGTTACGGTTAGCCTAATTAACAATTATGAAATGTTTGCTTAGCAAATGTGGTTAAGGTTAGCCTAATGAACAAATCAGTAATTACACTTAGCAAATCTGGCCTTACAACTACATAATTTCACTTAACAAATGTGGTTACGGTTAGCCTAACTGATAATTACGCAATGTTTGTTTAGCAAATGTGGTTATGGTTAGCCTTATGATCAAATACGTCATTTTACTTAGCAAATGTGGTTACGGTTAGCCTAATGAAGAAATGCGTAATTACACTTAGCAAATCTGGCACTAAGCTACAACAAATTACAACTTGACCACCAATTAAACAACAACCATTATTTATAAAATGGAAATCTTAATCAACAATTCTGTTTAACATTTTAAACACAAAACAGCTTAACTTTAGCTGAATTGAAAGAACTTTTTTAAATTTAACAAACATTTATTTAAACAACTGAAATCTATTTTAAATCAAAACTTAAATAAAAACAGCCAACACAACTTAAAACAAATGGTGACGCCTGGCTACGCATCAGCAGTGGTCACTGAGTCCTGTCTGAAAAAAAACAACAATGAGAACCATAGCACAATAATTGTTGCACTAATTGCTTTTCAGCGATATCATGAACGTCTGACAACACCTTAACAGTTCCGAATGTAACCTTAATCAATCTGAACTGCACCGTCAATGACCGGTCACCTTAACGGTACAGAATTACATCAGCAATATCATGAACGTCTGACGACACCTTAACAGTTCCGAACGTAACCTTAATCAATCTGAACTGCACCGTCAATGACCAGTCACCTTAATGGTACAGAATTACATGAGTGATATCATGAATGTCTGACGACACCTTAACAGTTCTGAACATAACCTTAATCAATCTGAACTGCACCATCAATGACCAGTCACCTTAACAGTACAGAACTACAGTGTCACAAAGTTAAAACATTGTTGCAAGCACTGAGCCAGACCAGGTTGCCTAGGCAACTTACTGGACTAGAAGCTATAACAAAGCATCATTAACATTTCTGGAAATATCACTAACAAAGCTGGTTTTGTAATATTAAAAGAATTATTAAAATTACTCAGTTAGGTCTACACTGATGACGCTGCACGTGCTTCATCAGGCATCGGTCTAGTATGTCTCCTCCCGGTTTCAGACCGCTAGCTCGTACGGCTCAGCCGCGATGACCTCTCAGCTTACTTTGAGGCCTTGTTTTTCTACTTGTCGCCATTGACAACATTGCCTACCGTAGCAAATTCAAAGGGCCACTGCGGGACGTTAGTAAGGGCCACAGTCATCAGACTTGGCACACTTGTTTGTGAACGTATCTAGTTTCGTGTGCCAAATTTCAGACCTGTAGATGGTACGGGTCAGTCGTAGGCCCCCCGAGGCCATAAAGCGCATATCCGGAACCGCATGACGCATTTGTGGAAAGGTCACGAAAGGTCACCAAAAGTAAAGCCCGTTCTTTGACATGAAGATCTGCTAATTAAGGTGATATCTATACATGTAATTAAAAGGCAGACTCTGTAGTTTTAGTAGCACTTTAAATGGTGTTATTAGGCCACTGCTAGCTGCAGTTATGGGCTGTGAAGTGACAGGTGGGGTGCCTCCATTGACTTAACATTGCCGACCTCACTGACTTTGAGGGCCTATAAAAACTGTTCTGTGAGGTCTACATCCATAAAGCTTTACAGGTGTGGCCTCTGGGTCACACGGCCTAGGGCGCAGGTACCTTTACGTACACGGCCTAGCGGTGAGACCTACACGGCTGATTCTCCAGTATGTGATATAGACCTCTGTGGGGCTCCACCGTGCCAAATCTCACGCTCCTAGCTCAAACGGACCAGCCGTGAGACCACCTGACACTAAACGGTCAATAAAACCTGTCCCGTGTGGCCTAGACCCCCAAAATTCTGGTCACCGATGCAGTGCTCCCCCATCAGTGATCAAAATTTCAGACCTGTAGCTCTAAGCAAACTGCAGTTATGATCATTTTTCTAACGACATCCCCTCCGAGCTTCGGCAGCCTTTCGACACAGGGTAGAAGGCCTAGACCGTTACCCCCATTTTTTGGCTCAGAAGAGGCAAAATATAATCAAAATGTGCTCCTCCCATATGAAGGGGGCATAATTTTAATGGACATGTATGGGGGGACTTTGCGCCGCCGACGTCCGGTGTCGGGAGAGCTTTGACCCATCCTCCTATGTTGCTCCTCTGCCGAGATATCGGCTAATTGGCTCTAATATGGTGAGCGCCCATACGGCGCAAAGTTGTCCTCTTTGATGTTGGGAAACCCCTTCGATGGGCATTATGGGGGCTTAATTTTAATGGACATGTATGGAGGGACTTCTTGGGAGGGACTCGTAGTCTCTGGTGAACTTTTACCTGTCGTCCTACGTCGCTCCTCCATGGAGCCATTCCCTAATTTATGCTAATTGAAAATCAATTAAGCATGAAGTGCAATTAGCATTTACGGAACCAGAATTACGCCGAGCGATTGTGATATGGTGGCTTGTGATAAACTCACCTGCTAGTTTCATATCAAGGAGGCATAATTATAATAGACATGTATTGAAGAGATTATACAGTACACTGCCTAGTCTCAGAAACACTTTCAATGATCTTCATAGGTCGCGCCTACATGTAGTTATGGCAGCTTAGGTGACTACATTAACCTAACATTGCCTAACTGTCAAAATGTAAAAATTGACTGCGGGACGTCGGTAACAGCTACGGTCACGAAACTCAGCAAGGTCGTTCACGCGGGCGTCTAGTTTCGTCCTGCCGAATCTCAGACCTCTAGCTCGTACGGCTTGGCCGTGACCGCACATAATGTTGTCTGAGAAACGGAGTCGATCATCTGGTTAAAGATCTTCCCTCTAGGCAGATAAAAAAAACAGTCTATTTTCAAATTAAGGAAACATAATTTTAAAGCACATGTATAGGGGGAATTGAAGCTCAGACCGTCTAGATTCAGGAACACTTTTGAACCATCTTCCTAGGTTCTATGGTTGTGCAGTTATACCGACTTAAGTTATTTTGAGGGCTACACTGCATGACAGCCTTTGCACTGGAACTGCCGACCTTTGCAAATTCAAGTGGTCACTGCAGACCTTTGGTAAATGCTGCAGTCATAAAACTCGGCACAGTTGTTCCTGAACTGGTCTAGTTTGTGGCTGCCAAAGTTCACACCTCTATCTCATACGGTTCGGCCATGACGCCCCCCCATGTTAGTTTGAGGCCTAGCACTTTGGCATTGCCTGCCGCATTTACTAAGATTAAGTACGGAAGTACACCGTACATCTACTTACACCATAAATATTCTGAACCACAATGTAGCAATTCAGAACAGCATCGTCGATGATCTGTCATAATAACGGTACACAATTACATCAGCTATATCATGAACATCAGACGACACCTTAACAGTTCCAAACATAACCATAATTAATCTGAACTGCACCATCAATGACTGGTCACCTTAACGGTACATAAATACATCGGCAATATCATGAACATCTGATGACACCGTAACAGTTCTGAACATAACCTTAATGAATCTGAACTGCACCATCAATTACCGGTCACCTTTACGGTACAGAATTAAATCAGCGATATCATGAACATCTGACAACACCTTAACAGTTACGAACGTAACCATAATTAATCTGAACTGCAACATCAACGACCGGTCACCTTAACGGTACAGAATTACATCAGCGATATAATGAACATCTGACAACACCTTAATATTTACGAACATAACCTTAATTAATCTAAACTGCACCATCAATGACCGGTCACCTTAACAGTACAGAATTAATCGTACTACAACCTAACCGTAAAGGGTTATGGTTATGGTTAGGTTTGTGGTCAAGGTTATAGTAACCACAACCACCTAACCTTAACGGGTTAGGTGGTTATGGTTAAGGTTAGGTTTGTGGTCAAGGTTATAGTTACAACAACCACCTAACCATAAAATGTTATGGTTATGGTTACGGTTATGGTTAGGGTTACGGTTAAGGTTACGGTTAGGTTTTTGGGATTAGGGATTAAGGTTAGGGGACTTAGGGTTAGGGCTGGGATAGGGGTTTTAGGGTTAGGGGGCCTTAAGGTTGCGGAATCCAGAATTTCATACTGAAAATGGCTTGCAGCCAGTGTTATTCTGTACCAATGGTTAGGTGGTTACGGTTAGGATTAGGTTTGTGGTAAAGGTTATAGTAACCTAAACCACCTAACCGTAAATGGTTAGGTGGTTATGGTTAGTGGTTAGACACTTTCCAAGAAAACAATGTTGTTTTCTTGTAAAAAGCCAAGAAAGCATTTTCCGAATACATGCGGTTAAATGCTTTTATGGACGAACATGGTTTTTGTGTCCAAAAAAGCGGAGTTCTTGACCTGTCAATGGGAAAACCGTATTCAAACCAAAAAATACACATTTCATGCAAACCTGCCCTTTTTCAGCTTTGCACTTCAGATTTTTCAATTATCTCCTATAAATTCCATTTTCAAACACCAAGAGGCATCTGTGAATCAATGCCAGATTTGCATTGCTGATGTTCAGATTATACACATACCGAAAACCACTTGGCGGCACAATTTTCTAATGCATATGATGCAATTACAGGACTTACATGATGTTTTTATTGACTGCTAGCTAAAACAACAATTAAAAATTGTTTTTGAGAACTGCTAGCTTTTACAACTATTAAATGATGCTTTCATGGTCTTAATGGTTTTCTGATATTACATAATGCTTTCATGGTCCATATTGTTTTCTGTTATTACATAATGCTTCCATGGTCTTTATTGTTTTCTGATATTACATAATGCTTTCAAGGTCTTTGATTGGCTACTGATATTAAATTATGGTTTGTTGGACAGTCAATTAATGGCGACATCTTACCTTAGGCCTCAAAGTAACATTGAGGGCAGCCACGGCATAACCTTATTTGTTATAGATCTGGCATTTGGCATATATAAACTATGTAAATACATAAATAATCATACCAAGTTTTATGACTGACGCCCTTACCAAAGGCCTGCAGTGGCCTCTTAAAGTTGCTGACGTAGGTATTGTCAGTGAAAGGCTGTTTATGCAGTGTAGGCCTCAAACTGCATAACTACTTGACTGTAGAAGTTAGGAGGATGGTTCAAAGTGTTCCTGAAACTAGATGTTATGCCCTTCAATTACACCAGTACATGTCCATTAAAATTATGCCTCCTTAATTATATAGCACGATGTTTTTCATCTGGCTAGATGGAAGATCTTTAACCAGATGATCGACTCCATTTCTCAGACACCATTACGGGGGGTCACGGCCGAGCCGTACGAGCTATAGGTCTGAAATTCGGCAAGACAAAACTAGATGGCTGCAGGAACGACTGTGCCCAGTTTCGTGACCGTAGCTCTCACCAATGTCCCGCAGTTAATTTTTAAATTTTAGTAGGTAGGCAATGTTAAGTCAATAGCTGCATTTGACAGGCCATAACTTCACATATGAGTGACCTAGAAAGATGATCTAAAGTGTTTCTCAGTCTAGATAGCATACTGTACAATCACCACAATACAAGTCCATTAAAATTATGGCTCCTTAATTTGAAACTAGCAGGTGAGTGCATCACACGCCGCCCTATCAGAAAGGCACTGTGTGAGTGTGAGTCCATGATTGCTTAGTTAGCATCAATCAGGCAATGGCTCTATGGAGAAGCGGCATAGGACGACGGGTCAAAGTTCAGCAGAAACTACGAGTCCTTCCGCCAATGTCCCTACATACAAGTCCTTGTAAATAATGCCCCCTTCATGCCCAGAGAAGTGGTTTCCCCACATCAAAGAGGCCATCTTTGCACTCTATGGAGCTCTCCATATTACAACCAATTAGCAGATATCTTGGCGGAGGAGTGACATAGGGGGACGGGTCAAAGATAAACCGACACCGGACGTCGGCGGCGCAGAGTCCCACCATACATGTCCATTAAAATTATGCTCCCTTCATATGGGAGGAGCACAATTTGATATTTTGCCTCGTCTGGGCCAAAAAATGGGGGTATGGGTCTAGGCCCTCTACCCCATACTGAAAGGCTGCCGAAGCTCTGACGGGACATTCTTAGATAAAAGCTCATAACTGCAGTTCGGTTACAGGTAGAGATCTGAAATTTGTAAATGTGATGGGGGAGGGTGGTCTGCACCAGTGACCTGAATTTTGTAGGTCTAGACCACACGGGACAGTTTTTATTGACCGTTTAGTTCCTGGTGTCTCACGGCTGGCCCGTTTGAGCTAAGAGCATGAAATTAGGCAAAGTGGAGCACCACAGAGGGCCAAATTACATACTGGAGAATCAGCGGTCTAGACCTCAGCACTAGGCCGCAAAGTACATAAAGGTACCTGCACCCTCAGCCGTGTGACCTAGAGGTCCTGATTTTTTACTGCACACACTTATGACATTGACAAATACATCAGTAAAGTTTCATTGATGTAGACCATACAGAATGTTTTTTATAGGCTGTCAAACTCAGTGACGTCGGCAATGTTAAGTCAATGGTGGCACCCCACCTGTCACTTCACGGCCAATAACTTCAGGTAGGAGTGGCCTAGGAACATCATTCTAAGTGTTCATAAAACTACAGTCTGCCCTTTAAATTGCTGTATAGATCTCCCCTTAATTAGCAGAGCTTCTACTAGAAAAATCAGCTTAACCTTTGGTCAGTTTTCCGTGACCTTCGCGAAAGCACTGTGTGGTTCGGAAAAGCATGATATGGCCTCAGGGGGTCTTATGGCTTAACCATGTGACCTAGAGGTCTGAAATTTGGCATTTATAAACTAGGCAGGTGTATCAATGACTATGCAGTTTCATGAACGCAGCGCCTACCGCAGAGCCGCAGTGGCCTTTTAAATTTGCTACAGTAGGCAATATAAACCAATGAGGACGTGAAACCCTAGGCCTCAAAATGAGCTTAGGGGGGCATTAACCGCAAAGCCAAACCGTATGAGCTAGAGGTCTGAAATTCGGCACCAACAAACTAGGTATAAGTATCAATTAATGTCTCAAGCTTCATGAGCGCAGCTCTTATGGAACATGTTTGGCAGACCTGTAAGTTTACATTTTGAATGGCTTTAAAGTGTTAAAGTGGCAGGTAACTTCAGAGGGTCCTGCGCCTGAACCCCGTGACCTAGTGGTCTGAATTATGGCATGTATAAAGGTGGGTGTATCAAGTTTCGTGAGCGCAGCACTTACCACAGAGCTACAGTGGGCCTTAGAATTTGCTAAGTTAGGCCATTCATCTTAATGGAACAGCATTTAGTGTTGGCTTAAAAGTACCAAGAGGGGGCGTGATGGCTTAACTGTATTAGCTAGTGGTGTGAAATTTGGCATGCTTAACCTAGATATATATGAGCAAGTTTGCAAAGTTAAATTAGCTTATGACTTACACATTGTTATATTTTAATCATTTAATCATGTTAAACATATCATTCCTGAATTGCATTTTGTGCATATTATCGGTCTCAGACTTAAAAATTTAGCCTGTCAGCTACAACCTGACAGTGCAAATTGCAACATTGTAACATTTACTGGGCCAATGTGGGCGGGACCTCGCAGAAGACGGTGGGGGGAGGGGTGGCCGTGTAGTCACAGTGCTTTTATGAACTTATATATATCACTATTTTCACTGCTGGGGGCAGTACTTGCCCTAGTAGTAGGGGGTGCACTAGAGTCACAGCCCCAGTGTCATGGTGCTTTCGTGGATTTTTAGCATTTTCAGATAGTAAATAGTGCTTTCATGATCTTTAGTGTTTTCTGATATTAAACGATGCTTTCATGGGCTTTAGTGTTTTCTGATATTAAACAATGCTTTCATGGCATTTTATTTATTTCCAGATAGTAAATAATGCTTTCAAGGTCCATAGTGTTTTCTGATACTTCATAATGGTTTCATAGTCTTTAATGTTTTCTGATATTAAACAGTGCTTTCATGGACTTATAGCATGTTCAGGTATTAAACAGTGCTTTCATGGATGTCTCGTCTTAACTTTAAGTGCGTCACAGAGCTAAAGGTTACTCTCGGTCACGGCTAAGTGGTGTGAGTTGCCATAGCAACCTGGTCACGTGCTGGCAGGGAAGGCTCATTTCTCATGAGCTAGCACAAGAAGAGGAGGCAATGGTGGACGATCCTCGCCACTTGGAAAAGCACACTGGGGGAAATTTGCCAGCGGCTGCGGTGAGTAATCCAGCTGCTGGGGACGAGGAGACAGGTAAGACAAAGTATATTTTAACCAATGTACATAACTCTTACTTAGCTTAAAATCTAGCTCAGAGGGCGTGACTACGTAACCGTATGAGTTAGCGGTCTGAAATTTGGCATGCGTTACTTAGATATACGTACAAACAACTGTACATAGTCTTATGACCGCATACATTACAAAACCTGTTTGGCTAACTTTTTTTAAAAAAAAATTTAAATGGATGCTAATGCGGTACAGATTTTAAACAGTGTTTTTAACTAATTTATTGTCTGATATTAAACAAGTCCACCTAAACAGTGTTTAATATCAGAAACCATACAAGTCCACGAAAACAGTGTTTAATATCAGAAAGTATAAAAGTCCACGAAAACAATGTTTATTGTCAGAAAACTATAAAAGTCCACAAAAACAGTTTAATATCAGAAAGTATAGAAGTCCACAAAAACACTGTTTAATATCAGAAAGTATAGAAGTCCATGAAAACACTGTTTAATATCAGAAAGTATAAAAGTCCAGGAAAACATTGTTTATTTTCTGACATTAAACAGTATAGTTTCTGACATTAAACATTGTTTTCATGGATTGCTATAGTTTCTGATAATAAACAGTGTTTTTGTGGACTTGTATAATTTCTGACATTAAACAGTGTTTTCATGGATTGCTATAGTTTCTGATAATAAAGTGTTTTTGTGGATTTCTATACTTTCTGATAATAAACAGTGTTTTCATGGATTTCTATAGCTTCTGATATTAAACACTGTTTTCGTGGACTTGTATAGTTTCTGACATTAAACAGTGTTTTCGTGGACTTGTATAGTTTCTGATATTAAATAGTGTTTTCGTGGACTTGAATAGTTTCTGACATTAAACAGTGTTTTCGTGGACTTGTATAGTTTCTGATATTAAACAGTGTTTTCGTGGACTTGTATAGTTTCTGACATTAAAGTGTTTTCGTGGACTTGTATAGTTTCTGATATTAAATAGTGTTTTCGTGGACTTGAATAGTTTCTGACATTAAACAGTGTTTTCGTGGACTTGTATAGTTTCTGATATTAAACAGTGTTTTCGTGGACTTGTATAGTTTCTGACATTAAAGTGTTTTCGTGGACTTGTATAGTTTCTGATATTAAATAGTGTTTTTGTGGACTTGTATAGTTTCTGATATTAAACAGTGTTTTCATGGATTTCTATAGTTTCTGATATTAAACAGTGTTTTTGTGGACTTGTATAGTTTCTGATATTAAATAGTGTTTTCGTGGACTTGTATAGTTTCTGACATTAAACAGTGTTT
The DNA here is from genome assembly GCF_048594095.1 of Paramormyrops kingsleyae. Lineage (NCBI taxonomy): Eukaryota > Metazoa > Chordata > Actinopteri > Osteoglossiformes > Mormyridae > Paramormyrops > Paramormyrops kingsleyae. Next base: position 77,078,887 of record NC_132797.1, on the reverse strand, counting down.
TCATGGATTGCTATAGTTTCTGATAAAGTGTTTTTGTGGATTTCTATACTTTCTGATAATAAACAGTGTTTTTGTGGACTTGTATAGTTTCTGATATTAAATAGTGTTTTCGTGGACTTGTATAGTTTCTGACATTAAACAGTGTTTTCGTGGACTTGTATAGTTTCTGATATTAAACAGTGTTTTCGTAGACTTGTATAGTTTCTGACATTAAACAGTGTTTTTGTGGACTTGTATAGTTTCTGACATTAAACAGTGCTTTCGTGGACCACTAACATTAATTGATATTAAATAATGTTTTTATGTACTTATTTATGACAGATATTACGGCGACGCCCCAAAGCAGTGGAGCAGAAGGTTCGGCCAAAGATAGTAAACTGGATAAATGTGAGGAAGAAGAGGACGAGGTGTGTGCCTTAGTAAGTTTCAGATTAATCTTCTGCTTAACTATCATGTTGATTTTTATTAATTAAAACATATACATAGATATATATTTGTTGTGTTGTTCTAGTCACAGCGAGCAGAGACTGCCCATCCATCTCGGAGAAGCTGCAGTTTAAGCAGGGTGAGACATTGGGCCTCATTTTCTAAATTGCCGTCCTATATAAACATCTATGTCGTCATTAAAGATATGTCTGTTTTCAGTCACATCCATGGGCTGATTTGGTTGCCGTGATCGAAAGATTAGAAATGGTGAAGGCGGAGGTGATTCACATGTTCGGTCCGTCTTTCAAAAACGTAATGCAGATTGAATCTGTAAGCATGCTGTCATCTGATTTAATTTTTTTTTTTTAATTAGAAATAATGACCACTGATAGCTTTCTCTCTAGGTTAAAGAAATATTATGCTCCTGTCCCAGGCTAGGTGTGATTTGTACAGAGCTCAACTTTACCGTAGACAATCTGTTGTTCATGATCAGACAGATAAAAGAGTAAGTCATCATTTATCTTTCCAACACTGTTTTTTGTATTACTGTTGACATGTTACTCATGGGTCATGTCTTTGTGCCTTTCTATATTACAGAGACGTAGAGGAGATGGAGAAGAGAAAGGATGCCTAAGTTACATTGCCAGTTTATTATTTTTTCTTTGGCTTAAATAAAAGTGCTTGCGGAAATCTGTGTTTGTGAGATTTTTTTCTTTAAATGAGTTTGCAATGCATAAACTAGGCATATGTCTTAATTAATCTGCAACGTATCATGAGTGCAGATCTGACAAACATTTGAAACAAATTATTTATCACACTTAGTAATAATGGTTTTGCTTAGTATTAATATTAATGCTGTTTGACAATGATTGATGTCACTGAGCTATTATTTTCAGATATTAAACAATGCTTTAATGAAATTTTATTTATTTTCAGATAATAAATAATGATTTCATGGCCTTTAGTGTTTTCTGATATTAAACAGTGCTTTCATGGACTTAGAGTATTTTCAGATATGAAATGGTGCTTTCATAGATTTTTCGCTTTAATTTTAAGTGTGTCACAGAGCTAAAGGTTACTCTCGGTCACGGCTATGTGGAGGGAGTTGTTATAGCAACCTGGTCATGTGCTGGCAGGGAAGGCTCATTTCTCATGAGCCAGTACAAGGAAGAGGAGGCAATGGTGGATGATCCTCATGACTTGGAGAAGCACACTGGGGGAAATTTGCCAGCGGCTGCGGGGAGTTATCCAGATAAGTTAAATTTTACTTTAACTAATGTACATAACTTTTACTTAGCTTAAAACCAAGCTGAGAGGGCGTGACTACCTAACTGTATCAGTTAGCGGTCTGAAATTTGGCATGCATTACTTATATGTATAAACAACTGTACAAAGTCTCGTTAGCGCAAACTTTACAGAACCTGTTTGGTGAACTTTTAAAAATAAGTTTTTAATGTACGGTGATGCGGTACAGATATTAAACATTGTTTTGATGGACCTATATAGTTTCTGAAATTAAATATTGTTTTTGTGGACTTTTATAGTTTCTGATAATAAACAGTGTTTTCATGGACTTGTATAGTTTCTGATATTAAACAGTGTTTTTATGGACTACTAACATTTACAGACATTCAATACTGTTTTCATGTACTTATTTATGACAGACACTGTGGAGACGCCCCAAAGCAGTGGAGCGGAAGCAAAATGTATGGCAAAAAATACTAGACTGGACAAATGGGAGGAAGAAGAGGACAAGGCATGTGCCTTAGTAGGTTTCAGATTAATTTTCTGTTTATTTAACCATCATGATTATTTTTATTAATTAAAACATATATAGTTAGATATGTATATGTTTTGTTGTTTTAGTCAGAGCGAGCCGAGACTCCCCATCTTCCTCAGGCAAAGGGCATATTGAGAATGGTGAGACATTGGGACTTTTCTAAATTGCCGTGCTATATAAACTTGTGTGCTGTCATTAAAGATATGTCTGTTTCTCCAAAAATACAGCAGTTAAGACCATGGGTCTATTTGGTTTCCATCATTGCGAGATTTGAAAAGGTGAAGGTGGAGGTGCTTGACATGTTCGGTCCGTCTGGGCATGAGCCAATGCATATTGAAACTGTAAGTTTGCTGTTATCTGATTTAATTTTTTTTTTTAATTAGAAACAAAGACCACTTAGAACTTTTTCTCTCTCTAGGTTAAAGAAATATTATTGCACTGTCCCAGGCTAGATGTGATTTGTACAGAGCTTGATGATACCGTAGATAATCTGATGATAACGATCAGACAGATAAAATGGTAAGTCATGATTTATCTTGCCGACAATATTTTATTATTCTGACTTTTTGCTCATGGGCCATGTCTTTGTCCCTTTCTATATTACAGAGTTGCAGAGGAGATGGAGAAGAGAGAGGATGCCTAAGTCATACTGCCACTTTATTATTTTTTCTATTGTTTAAATAAAATGGTTTGCTGCAGTATGTGTTTGTGAGATTTTTTTCTTTAAATCAGTTTGCAATGCATAAACTTGTTATATGTCTTAATAAATCTGCAACGTCTCATGAGTACAGATCTGACAAACATTTGAAACAAATTATCACACTTAGTTATAATGGTTTTGCTTAGTATTATTAATAATGATGCTAGGTAATGATTGATGTTTTCAGATATTAAACAATGCTTTCATGGTCGTTAGTGTTCTCTGATATTAAATGATGCTTTCATGGTCTTTTAGAATTTTCTGACATTAAATAATGTTTTCATGGTCTTTATTATTTTCTGATATTAAATGATGCTTTCATGGTGTTTTAGTTTTTTTTTATTTTAAACATTGTAACATTTAGGTGAGGCACAGCACGTGGCTGGGTAAAATCTGCCTAGCAACTTTTTAATGATTGGTTAGATTGCAGTCTAGTAGCAGCACGCCATCTTGTTTTTCTCAGTGTGGTTTCAGAAACAGAGAGAAGGAGCTGCTTTCAGGAATTGCCAGTGAGAGTTTTCCAGAATCTTCTAAAGTACTTTCACAGGTTTTTAATAATATATATATTATGAAAGTCAATGTTTCACAATAAGTGTTGTTGTTTAACCACATGTTTAGATAGTTTTAATTTAGCAAACATTGCTAGCAACATGAACATGTGCTATGAGTGCAATGCTATAGATTACAGTTTAAACTTGATTTAATTTTGTAATAAGTATATGAGAAGATATTATTTAGGTGATGTTTTATTTGCGGTAGGAAGGTACTGTCACCAGTATGTGGCACCACTTGTCCCACCGCTAGGGGACGCTGTCATGGTTTTCTAATGTTTTCTGATATTAAATAATGCTTTTATGGTCTTTTACTGTTTTCTGATATTAAATAATGTTTTCATGGTCTTTAGTGTTTTCTGATATTAAATGATGCTTTCATGGTCTTTTAGAATTTTCTGACATTAAATGATGTTTTCATGGTCTTTAGTGTTTTCTGATATCAAATGATGCTTTCATGGTCTTTAGTGTTTCCTGATAATACATAATGCTTTCATGGTCTTCAGTGTTTTCTGATAATACATAATGCTTTCATGGTCTTTAGTGGTTTCTGATACTACATAATGCTTTCATGGTCTTTAGTGGTTTCTGATAGTACATAATGCTTTCATGGTCTTTTACAATTTTCTGATATTAAATGTTTTCATGGTCTATTGTTTTTACTATTACACATTGCTTACATATATTTTAAATGTTAGTTCTATGAAAATCTCTAATGTTTTTATGCTTCAGGTGCGCCTCATAATATGCCACGTAAGCGCCAGGTGTGCCCTCTGTGCCATGTGGCATTTTTTAATGTTGCAGTTCATCTCCGTGATGTTCATAAGATGAAAAACACAAAAGAGAGGCATATGGTTTATGGTGCAGCAACTGGTAGATTTTCTGGGCCTATGGACTGCCCTCTACCAAACTGCACAGGGGCAAATTTAACACAGCTTGACCATCACCTGATGTCTCGCCACAAGCTAAAGGGCGATGAGCTGAAAGATCAGGTACTCCATTTCACTAAATTTCATTGCATGCCTATAGGAAATTTTCACAAAGTTTTATTGTCTTAAATCATTTCCCATGATTATATCTTGCCAAATAACCAGGTTATCCTCGCAAAAAAGTTAGCAGCAGAGAAGTGCCTGTATGCCGAAAGGAAACGGTCCAAGGGAGAGCAAAGTAAAATTAAACAGCTTGAGGACCGTATCGCTGCTCTGGAGCAGCAGCACCTGTCATCTCAATTGGCTGAACAGTCTGTTGTATCCACTTCCACCAAATCACACATCATGCATCTCTTTGGTAATAAGCTTTACAATTGCAATGTCATGCTCTTCAGGAAACTTAAGTGTTGCTGGTGAGGTTACACGGGTTAACTAATTTTTTGTTTTTGTTTTTTCAGAAGAGGTATTTGAGAAATATAAGGAGAGCGTATTCAAGATTGGCACATCTGAGAAGTGCATCTCTAACCAAGGCCAAGAATTGGCATATGTTCAAAAATTTGTTTTATTTATATGGAACAACACAGAGCAGCAAGCACCTGCTCATTTGAAGTACCTTGCAGATACAACAAGGATGAATGCTAGGCTGGCTGAACTTAATGAGAACTTTAAAGTCATGACAGTAAAACATTACCTTTTGGCTACTATTAAATTTTGCAATTTTTTGATAGAGGCACAGATGCCCTGTACCCATCTATGTAAACAGGAAATAAACAGCATTTTGCACCATTTAAAAAACCAATCACAAACAGTTTCAAAAAAGATTATTAGCCACAGGCAATATGTCAAAGATCAGAAAAGAAAAAATATTCCCAGCAAGGCAGAACTCGCAGAGCTGTCCACAGAGCTCATGATGAGGATTCCTGAATATCTAGGCAAGTTAATGCTTTCATGGTCTTCCAGTGTTTTCTGATATTACATGGTGTTTTCATGATCAATATTGTTTTCTGATATTACATAGTGCTTTCATGGTCTTTAGTGTTTCCTGATATTACATAGTGCTTTCTTGGTCTCCTAGTGTTTTCTGATATTACATAATGATTTCATGGCTTTCTATTGTTTTCTAATATTACATAATGCTTTCATGGTCTTCTAGTGTTCCAGAATATCGAGGTAAGTAAAAACCAATTTGTTTTGCGGACAGGACATTCTCATCAACATCACACTCACGTGTTGTGTTTCACTTTCATAGGATCTCTTAAGCGATACTGACAACTTAAGCTTCCAGAATAAGTTCATTGGAGCACTGGCAACATATGTGTTTGCCAACACAGGCCACCGCAGCAGTGTCCTTATGAATTTAACCCCGAAGGAGGTCAGGGAGGCAGAGATTGTGGAAGATAAGGTCGTTATCCATGTGAGTGCCCAATAACTTGCTCACGTTTTCATCACGTCTGAGTGCCCCAAGACATCGATGCAGGACACAGTCACAGACTATCGTCATGTTTGAGAACTTGTCATCTTATCTTTATAGGTAAAGGACCATAAGACATCTGGGTCTTTTGGTCGGGCAAACATAGCCCTGACTTCAAAAGAATACAAATGGTTCACGGGCTTTGCCCACATACGGTCCCTGCTGCCCGGCTTTACTTCCTTTACAAACACGTTCTTCACATCCTCGGGCATGCTAATGAGAAAGATAAATGACAGGGTGATGGAGACGTGCATCGACTGCGGCATGTCTCGTCCCTTCACCATTTCTCAGATTAGTAGTGGTGTTTCAACATGTGTAAGTGAAAGTAGTGTTTTCTGATATTAAATAATGCTTTCATGGTCTTCAAAATGTTTTCTGATATTACATAGTGCTTTTATGGTCTTCTATTGTTTACTGATATTACATAATGCTTTCATGGTCTTTTAGTGTCTTCTGATATTAAATGATGATTTCATGGTTTTTTATTATTTTCTGATATTAAATAATGCCTTCATGGTCTTTAGTGTTTTCTGATATTACATAATGATTTCATGGTTTTCTACTGTTTTTACTGATATTACATAATGCTTTCATAAACAACCTTAAAGCCTTTTTATTTACAGATCGTCTCAAACGTGATCAATTTGTCTTTGCCATTCACAGATTGAAAGGAACCTGCCGGAGGACCAAAGACGCAGGGTGGCACACATGATGTGCCACAGCCTCGAGACTGTGGACCGGTTCTATGTCGTGGAGCCCGAGCTAGCAGAGTTGCATGCAGACCGTGAATATCTGCGACATGCCCTCGGCCTCAGCAAAGGTCCACGGCATAGTGCCGGTCCGCAGTCCGGGAAGGTCACACATGACAAACTGAAGAAGACCGCGTCCAAACGGCAGGCTCCCATTGGTCCGTCCTCTAATTCCTCAGATGAGGAGCAGGTGGGGGGAAAGCAATCACGCTGTGGAGAAGGGACGAGCGGTGCCAGCAAGGAGGTCTCTTGTAGCGGAGTGGAGGCGCTGTCTGGCAGTCCAGCAGAAGGTGACGTCTCCTGTGCAGGAAAACATGATGTTAGCAAGTGAACAGTGATAGTGAAGCTGAAGTAGCATGTTTGTTTAATACAGTTGGTGATAATGTGATGGCTGCTGTGGAGAAACATGAAAGTAAACATGTAAAAACAGGAAGTGAAGACTTCAATTTGGAGATGGACGAGGAAGAGGAGGAAGACAAGGATAATGGCATTGAAGTAAGTTTCACCAGTTAAGTATTTTGATAATTGGAGCATTATGCTAATATTTGTGGGCACAGAAATGCATATGCATGTCAAACTAAAAACACATGTTTTCTTTTGTCACAGATGCCAAGTCCACTTTCAAAGTCTGTGCCATACACTAAGGTAATGTTAAGGTTTTTAATGTAAATTTTGAGATAAATTTCTAAATTTTAATGTTTGTGGTAATTGCATGTGATTAAACTAATATGATGTTCTTTCATATATCTCAGAACATAAAGCCCCGGAGAAGATTAATATACCCAGAGACACTGAAAGACTTGCTGCGAGAAGAATTTAACCCTATGGAGTGAACCAGGGGCCCCTTGCATGGGGCGGCATTTCTTCCCTCTTTGTAATAATTACCTTATAACTTCAGATATAAAAGTCACAGACACATGCCTGATACCTAAAAGCAAAGTTGACCACTTTACAATTGATTGTAGGAAGTTCAGTAACGAAATGAATAACCTGTGTATAATTTATGGACATGCGAATATAACAAAAACAGCTGGAAAATACAAAAAACCTGTTTTTGTGTCTTGGATTTTTGTAAATATTTCAAAAACTACATGATGGAATAGGTCAAATTTTAAAAATCTGGTTCCCAAACTTGTTTTCTACATGCGTGCCCAATTTCATATCATTTGATGCAGCCCAACAGGTTTTACGGAGGAAAGAGCAAATGGTGCAACTGGGAGCCTTTCCTATCCAAAACCTAACCTAAACTAATCTGAAACTTATCCAAAATGGCAATAGTGTAACTACCAGTGTTTTTTGCGGTAGCAACTTTGTTTCTAAATGCATTACCACTTATAGGTCATAAGTAACAATTTGTCACACATCATCACCACACATTTATAGGAAAATCTATATTTTATTCACACGACTTGTGCCAAACTTATCCAAAACCTATCCAAACTGGCCACCGTGTAACTAGCAGTGTTTTTTGGGGTAGTGTCTTTCTTTCTAAATGCATTACCACTTATGAGTCATAAGTAACATTTTGTCACACAAAATCACCACACATTTGTAGGAAAATCTATATTTTATTCACACGACTTGTGCCAAACCTATCCAAAATGGGCGCAGTGTAACTAGCAGTGTTTTGTGATAGCGTCTTTCACTCTAAATGCATTACCACTTATTGGTCATAAGAAACATTTTGTTTCTAACCATAACCCTGCATAACTGTGCCCAAACAAAGCCGAGTGCCCCGCATAACTTTGCCTAAACAAAGCCGACAAGTACTGTACATAATTTTGCTCAAACAAGGCCGACAAGTGCCCCGCATAACTTTGCCCAAACAAAGCCCCGCGTAACTTTGCCCAAGTGAAAGCCAAAAGCACTACATTACTTTGCACACTTCAAAGCTTGACAAAGGCGATGCGGAACTTTTCCCAATGTACCACAATACAAGTGTTACCAAAGCAAATGTTAATTGTAATTTGCTGAGTCATGGAATTATAAAAATCTATAGAATAAAAGAGTAAAATGTAAACTGTAAATAAATGTACTTATGTCGAGCGTTGCATCCTCTCCGCGCAAAAAAGCGTCCTCCATCGAATCAATGGATAAAAGCGACACTTTCTTCCCCCGAACCACTCTTCAAAATCATCTTCTGTGCTTTCTCAACAGTGAAAGTCATCCGAGCCATTTTTCTTCAGTCAAAAAAGTTGTTGTCCGAAAATAACTAGGTAAACTCACGGAGACTACGTGCGCAATGCGTACTCGAGACACCCACAAATACTGCACCTGCAGAGAATAAGTTGCGCATTCATGTCCCCAGCGCGAAAAACAATGCCCAATCAGCACATCTCATACCATTTTGCAAACCTTAGACACACCTCTATTGGATGAAGCAAATGACACTGTAATTTGATGTTCATGTAAAAAGTTTATTATGGTGAAACATAACCATGGGCAAAGGTTCAGTGCGTAAAAAATAATGTGCTAGCAGGGAAGCAGAGCATATATCTGGAAAAATACTTGACAATGAAGGATTACAGTGATTGATTTATGTACATAAGAAATCAAGCTTTCAAACGAGGGTAACTTTGTCATTTTATTCATTGGTTTTCTTCTAAAACTGTGAAGATAAAAAACATTGCACGAATGTACAGAATGCCGACTGACATTTTTCCACGATGAGTGAGCAAGCTATTTGAGAGCATTACAGTCATATTTATGGAAAAATGTTTGTTTTGTCTTAATACTGTGACGGTTTATGAAGTATTGGCCGTGAAAGAAATAGTTTGAAGTGCTTAGTTTTCATTTTATTAACACTTATATTTTACTTTCTGACACTAGACCTGTTTAAAGATGGCTACCATGGTCATTTTATTTTTACTTGTTACAAAAAAACCATGGCACAAAAATTGCACAACTTTCTACAGATATTATCTGAAAGGTTTTTTGTAGTGTAACAAGCCGTTTTTGGTTGATTTGATACATTTGTTTCTTTAATTGAACGTCATTTTTTTTTGTTATTGAAAATTTGGACGTATGCGTCCGAACCACTAGGCGGCGACAATGAAATAGTTAAACCATACATGATGTCTGCGATAAGAACTAAAGTGGTTAGTATGCCATGAAGTAATGCAATGTATTTCTTTGAAATTAGCAAGAACTGAAACTGTTGTTTTTTTCAGATCAACAAAGTTCTCAGTGATTGTCCACAACTTCTTAATATATGTAAGGAAATGAAGCTAACTATAGACAACGTGAGGGGATTATTGAAAGTTATGCAACAGTAAGTGACCTTATCTACCATTTCTTTAGTGTTGTGCTGGTTGCCGCTGATGATATATGGCAGGGTTCTTCAACTGTGGACCACGATTACAAATCCAGGCTGTTTTCAGTTCTCCCAGGTAGTTGTTTAATAATTACTGATTTTAATTGGTCAGAGGCTTCACACCTGACTGACAGGTAAAGGAAGGTTGAAAAACCAGCAGTGCTCGGACCTTGAGTTGAATAACCATGATATATGGTTTGTTTTTGCGTCTCTATAGGTCAGAGAAAGAAGAGGACATTGCCAGTGATTAAAGATGTTTGACAGCAGAAATAAAGCTTTTTTGTTAACCTCTGATTTATTAAAAAACTTACAGCTGTTGGAAGTTGTTTTTCATATTAAAGGAAAAAAGATTTGTTGACTATTTGCAAATAAAAGTTTATTGCAATATCAGTGTCTGCAAGTTTTTTGCCTTCACATCTGCACCAATCAATATAGATAGGTCATAGTAAGATGTAACAATTTTATTGTTTACAGATATAAAACAGTGCTTTAATGGACTTTAAACATTACAGATATTAAACAATGATTTCATGGCATTTTATTTATTTACAGATAATAAATAATGATTTTACAGACTACCAGATTTGCACTGTTTAATTTCTGACTTACCTTAACATCCAGATTTGCACGGTTAAATTTCCGATATGGGCATAACCGTACCCAGATTTGCAACGTTTAATTTATGAACTGAACATAGTACTTTTCAGATAATAAATAATGCTTTCATGGACAACCAGATTTGCACAGTTTAATTTCTGATATGGGCATAACCTTACCGAGATTTGCAATGTTTAATTTGTGAACTTAATATAGCAGTTTTCAGATAATAAATAATGCTTTCATGGACAACCAGATTTGCACGGTTAAATTTCCGATATGGGCATAACCCTACCCAGATTTGCAACATTTAATTTGTGAACTGAACATAGTACTTCTCAAATAATAAATAATGCTTTCATGGACAACCAGATTTGCACAGCTAAATTTCTGATATGAACATAACCATACCAAGATTTGCAACATTTAATTTTTGATATGGGCATAACCCTACCCAGATTTGCACGGGTTAATTTCCGATATGGGCATAACCGTACCCAGATTTGCACAGTTTAATTTGTGAACCGAACATGTTACTTTTCAAATAATAAATACTTTCACGGACAACCAGATTTGCACGGTTTAATTTCCGATATGGTCATAACCTTACCCAGATTTGCAATGTTTAATTTGTGAGCTTAATATAGTAGTTTTCAAGTAATAAATAATACTTTCACGGACAACCAGATTTGCACGGTTTAATTTCCGATATGGGCATAACCTTACCCAGATTTGCAACGTTTAATTTGTGAACTTAATATAGTAGTTTTCAGATAATAAATAATGCCTTCATGGACAACCAGATTTGCACGGTTTAATTTCCGATATGGGCATAACCATACCTAGATTTGCAACATTTAATTTGTGAACTAAATATAGTACTTTTCAGATAATAAATAATGCTTTCATGGACAACCAGATTTGCACAGTTTAATTTCCGATATTGGCATAACCGTACCTAGATTTGCAATGTTTAATTACTGATATAAAATATATAACATTTCTGATATTAAACAATGCTTTCATGGCATTTTACTTATTTACAGATACTAAATAATGCTTTCAAGGTCTTCAAGTTGCGGTTCTGATAATCAATAATTATTTCATGAACCGTCGATAAATTGTGTTAGAGCGCCCCCAGGGTAAAACGCAGGGGCCTAACCTGGAAATATTTACCCCCCACAAATGCATTGAAATTTTACGGCTTTGCATTGTTCTCCAATGTTTTTCAGGAAATAAATGTTTATTTTCTGGCTAGGGGCCTAATTAGCGGTTAGGGCTGTGGTTTACAGTTATGGTTAAGGTTAGTGGTTAAGGTTACGGTTATGGTTACTGGTTATGGTTAGTGGTTAAGGTTATTGTTAGGTTTATGTGGTTAACATTATGGGTAGGGCTGTGGTTTAAGGTTATGGCTTGCAATTGCAGTTAAGGTTTTATGATTATGGTTACTGGTTACGGTTATGGTTAGGTTTAGAACCCAGGCCAACTTTTCATCCATGAAATCCAGAATTTCATACTGAAAATGGCTTGCGGCCAGTGTTATTCTGTACCAACGGTTAGGTGGTAATGGTTAGGATTAGGTTTGTGGTCAAGGTTATAGTAACCACAACCACCTAACCACAAATGGTTAGGTGGTTATGGTTATAGGTTACAGCTGTGGTTTATGGTTATGGTTAGTGGTTAATGTTATGGTTATGGTTAGTGGTTAAGGTTGTGGTTAGGTTTATGTGGTTAAGGTTATCAGTATGGCTATGGTTTAAGGTTATGGCTTGCAATTGTGGTTAAGGTTTTATGATTATGGTTATGGTTAGGTTTAGGACCCAGGCCAACTTTTCATCCATGAAATCCAGAATTTCATACTGAAAATGGCTTGCGGCGTGTTATTCTGTACCAAGGGTTAGGTGGTTATGGTTAGGATTAGGTTTGTGGTCAAGGTTATAGTAACCACAACCACCTAGCCCTAAATAGTTAGGTGGTTCTGGTTAGTGGTTATGGCTGTGGTTTACAGTTATGGTTAAGGTTAGTGGTTAAGATTATGGTTATGGTTATGGCTAGTGGTTAAGGTTGTGGTTAGGTTTATCGGTTTGGCTGTGGTTTAAGGTTATGGTTTGCAATTGCGGTTAAGGTTTTATGATTATGGTTACTGATTATGGTTAGGTTTAGGACCAAAGCCAACTTTTCATCCATGAAATCCAGAATTTCATACTGAAAATGGCTTGTGGCCAGTGTTATTCTGTACCAACAGTGGTTTTCTGGGTTCCGGTTATGGTTCGGGTTAGGTAAAGGGAAGGGATCCTGCCCCCTGGAGACCAAGGGCAACAGTTGTGCACGGGCCTGTCTGGAGTCCAACCCCGTATCCACCATCCCACGCACCGCACGCCATCCCTATGATTAGGGCTTTGATGTTCCCAGATCCTTATTTTAAGATTTCAGTTTATTAACCCCTATCTTTCCAGGAGACGCAGGTAAGTACGTCGAGGACGATCCGGAGGAGTTCCAGGACCAGGCAGCCATCCCGGGGGAACCACACAAGGAGCAGCGATGATGACACAGGTAAGTATTTGCCCTTCTATCGACCTTGTTTTAGGTTCAAGACTAATATGCCCATATTTTTCCTTTTCATAGGGACTTTATAAAACACGGCACCCCCTCAGACCTAACAAACTTGTGGTTATCAGCGTGGCCCCCATTACCAACACTGGACTGGAAATGGCACCCCCAATGGTCTGGCATCTGCCCTCTATGTGGCATGCAAACTCCCTGTGTCACCAAGCACTAACTCCCGGGGCCCCCCGGAGGCACCTCCCGGTGTTTCAGACCCCCCCCAAGGTCAAGCCATTGCCATCCTCACCGGAGACATCTCCTATGTGTCCAATTCTTCCCCACTGTATCCCAGGTCCTTCCTCCTCGGGGTCTGCAGGGAAATGATGGGTAACACAGTGGGGGAGTGACCATATAAAGGGGGATATTTTTGTACCCTCCCTAATATTAATTTTAAATTTAACCGCTAAGGTTAATGACCCTTAGGATTAGGCCGTGGGCCAAAATGGGCCTTAGGGTGGAGGCCTAGGCTAAGGTTAGCCTTTGGACTAAGGTTAGGGGCCTTCTTAAATATTTAGGACCCCCGGCTGGTTTGCCAGAGGGTCAGAGTTGTGGATAGGGTAATGGGTTGGAAGGGCAGTTACGGTTAGGGACTTATGGTTGGGGGATAAGTTATGGTTAGGGAGAGGTCTAGACCTAGTTTGGACTAGGTAATATTTGGTGTGTGGTAACCATGATCTTAATTAATAGATTTTAGATCAGGTCCCTACAGCTGTTTCGGGCTGCTCTGCCCTCATCAGGGAACCAGCAAATAATGTCCTGCCTAATTAGGTCTTACTGACGGCGGTGCGCAGGGGGCGACACTGAAGGACCGCAGACGGCACTGGCTAATTAGGTTGAGGGAATGGTTAGGGTTACAGTTAAAGGTAGCGGTTATGATCCCCAAGGCCTGTGACCACAGCGTCCCAGGGTCACAGAAAGGCACTGGCCAATCCAGGTCCATGCATCCACCCGCTTACGCGCACCGCATCCAATCCCCAACTGAGGCTTTAAATGTTATATATTATATGTTTTTTTACAGGGGCGACGAGCCGAAGAAGGACGACGAGGAATCCAAGATCCCAGGATGGCCCGGAGGAATGACAGGAGGAGCGACAACGCCATCAAGGTAGGTATTCGCCGTGAACTATATCTAATATATGTCTACTAGACTTTAATTTTTTCACCTCATTTCAGGTTTACCAGTGCCGGACACCCAACGGCTACTGGCCTGCAAGGGATATGGCACCATACCGTGGCCTCGTATCACCACCCAGGTGTCCACCGGGTAGTCACATGATGAATCCAGGACCCCCCCAAAGGTCCATCCACTCCCATCCATGTCCAAATTACAATGAATAAAAATTATTGTACCACCACTGTGTCCCGCATCCTTCCTCCATGGAAGCTAGATGGATATTGAGGGAACACAGTGGGGAATTGCTATAGAAATTAAAGGGCAAAGGGCAAAGTAAATTATTTTTGGGGGACCCGGCTAAACAGCCTTATGGTCAAGAATATTAGGGATCCAGCGTAGTAGCCTTAGGAAGGTTAGGGACCCGGCCACTAGCCTTAAGGTCCAGGGACTTAGGGTTAGGGATCAGGCCTACTGGCCGTAGGATTAGGGAAATTACGGTTAGGGATCCGGTCTACTGACCTTAAGGTTATGGTTAGAAGAGTCTGTGACCCCAGCGTCCCAGGGCCACAGAAAGTTTTCCTGTGTTAGGTTATCCCCACTAGGGGCTTAAGGTCCCAGACACACATTATAATTATTATTCATCCCCACTTATGGTTTAATATTCCCATTTAGGGCTTTTCCTTCACTGAGGCATATCCTGCTGCAGGGTATGGCGCCCTCCCATGTCCGGCACCGACGCAACTCCCGGTGTCCCCCGGAGGCACTCCCCAGTGCCCAAGACCCCCACAAGGTCAATCCGCCTACATCCTGGCCGAATGAATAATGAATAAAGATTTTCTCACCACCACTGTGTCCCGCTTCCTTCCTCCACGGAAGTCAGAGCTGTATTGAGGGAACACAGTGAGGAGATTATATATATATAAAGGGGTAAGGGTCAAAGTAAAAATTTTTTTGGGGGAATTAAGGTTAGCGATCTGGCTAGATAGCCTTAGGAAGGGGGACTTAGGTTTAGGGACCCGGCCACTGGCCTTAGGGTTAGGGAACTTAAGGGTTAGGGATCCGGTCCACTGACCTTAGGTTTAGGGTTGGGAGGGAGTTTGGGCCTAGATGGGCCACATGTTAATTTAGTTTTGAGTATGTCTAATATGGTAGACACTGACCTGGCCAAATTTAGGCTCTAGGGTTAGGGTTACGGTTAGCGGTTATGCTTATGGCTTATGGCTAGTGGTTAGCAATAACTGATTTGTGATTTCTTTTCCATTTCCTTTTTACTAAGTGATTACATGGTTATAGTTATGGTTGTGGTTAAGTTTACAGTCTCCAACTACCACTTACCACTGAACCATTTACAGTGTTTTAAGTCTTACATTTTTGTCTAAGCAATTACAGATTGCTAAGTTATTAAGATGGTACCAGAAAAGTCACGTCACAGTTCCGGAATTGCTAAGTTAGTAAGATGATACCAGAAAAGTCACATAACAATTCCTGATCTGCTAAGTTAGTAAGATGGTACCAGAAAAGTCACATAGCAATACCTCAATTGCTAAGTTAGTAAGATGATACCAGAAAAGTCACATAACAATTCCTGATCTGCTAAGTTAGTAAGATGGTACCAGAAAAGTCACATAGCAATACCTCAATTGCTAAGTTAGTAAGATGATACCAGAAAAGTCACATAACAATTCCTGATCTGCTAAGTTAGTAAGATGGTACCAGAAAAGTCACATAACAATACCTGAATTGCTAAGTTAGTAAGATGATACCAGAAAACAACCAACACAGTTCTGAAATCACTAAGTTAAACCAAGTTTACAGTTAACAATTCCAGAATAAAATTATTTAAAACTCAGTGATGCCACCCAGTGGCAAATGTGTGGAATTTGTATGTCCCCCCAGTAAAGAAATTCACAATTGCTAATTAACATTGTATGTAGGACAAATTAACGTCTTCACCCAAATTTGCGTTGCATGACAATGTTAACGGCATAATCAATTCCGGAATTTTACTTAGAAATTCTTGGTAGGTCCCTAACCCTAACCATTAGACCCTCTCCCCTGACCACATACTCTAACCAAAACCCTGAAATCAGTAATTGGACCTAGCAAATCTGGCTAGGCCTTGCGTAACTATCTAATCCATAACTTGACATTAGCAAAT
Organism: Paramormyrops kingsleyae; assembly: GCF_048594095.1. Lineage (NCBI taxonomy): Eukaryota > Metazoa > Chordata > Actinopteri > Osteoglossiformes > Mormyridae > Paramormyrops > Paramormyrops kingsleyae. The sequence continues at coordinate 77,062,495 of NC_132797.1, read as the reverse complement.
CTGGGCAGCCTTTGCATAACTATCAAATACATCAATTAGACCTAGCAAATCTGGCTAGGCCTTGCGTAACTATCAAATCCATAACTTGACATTAGCAAATCTGGGCAGCCTTTGCATAACTATCAAATACATCAATTAGACCTAGCAAATCTGGCTAGGCCTTGCGTAACTATCAAATCCATAACTTGACATTAGCAAATCTGGGCAGCCTTTGCATAACTATCAAATACATCAATTAGACCTAGCAAATCTGGCTAGGCTTAGCGTAACCAACAAACAGCTTAGGCAGCAGTGCGGGAAAGGGACTGGGACGCACTTAGCCCCGTCGCTCTAGCGCCACCCGGTGGCCACTCGGAGAACTGATAATTAACGTTGAGAATCAAGAGATGCAGCAACACACGTGTTGCCGGGGGACTCAGACTTGGGGAAAAGGAGCTAGGTCTCGGCAATTGCTCGCGTTGGGCTGAATCTTCCGATCTACGTGTTCTGCGCCCCCTAGATCAGTGGTTCTCAAACTGGGGGCCACCAGATGGCGCTAGGGGGGCCGCATCGAAATTGTAGAATCTAAAAAAAAAATTTACCTGTATGTAAATCAGGCTTGTCAACCTATGTAAAATATAATGTATTTAAAAAAAAAAAATAGAAGTATAAAAAAAATGTAAATATAAATTTTACGTAGCACACTACGCTGCTATGGACATCATAAATTACTGTTCAGTATTCAGTACTTTTGTTGCACTTTTCAGACAATGTTAGTTTTACTGTCAAAACTGTTTTAATACAATGTTATATTTTGTGAAATGTAAATTTAACAAGCCAGAGAAATAAAGACTACAAACAGAATCTAAAATCTAAAATTAAGTAAAATTGTAAGTTTGAGGATGTTTTGCGTCATGATTTTTTTTTTGAGGAGGGGGGCCACAAAAGGATTCATCCTACACAAGGGGGCCTCCTGCTGAAAAAGTTTGAGAACCACTGCTCTATTCGGTTGAGATCTGGTGACTGTGGGGGCCATTGTAGTACAGTGAACTCATTGTCATGTTCAAGAAACCAATTTGAAATGATTCGAGCTTTGTGACATGGTGCATTATCCTGCTGGAAGTAGCAATCAGAGGATGGGTACATGGTGGTCATAAAGGGATGGACATGGTCAGAAACAATGCTCAGGTTGGCCATGGCATTTAACCCTTAGGAGTCTGAAGGTGTTTTGGAGCCCTGAAGAGATTCTGACATGTCCTGACATTTGTGTATTTTTCAGTTACTTATAAACATATAAATGTCTAAAGTCTGATAACATTGTATTCAGCAGAAACTGGGCTACAATAATACATGAGCAGCATGTATGTACAAGTCTTTATATTGGAGAAAAAAACAGTTATGCGTGATTATTGAAAACAACAAAAAAATAAGTCACTGAAATTAAACCACAAAACACATTCATGACATTTGTGTACAAGACTTTTGTGACCTGGATCTTGTAGTGTAGAGGTTTTACTTCAAAATGATGTGACAATCATCTCACTCACTCATTTACAGAAAACAGTACATTCATTTAAATTTTCTAAGACACTTTTTGTTTAGAAAGGCCATATGCGAGGAGGTGGGAATGCTCATGAATAATGCTGTAGTTCACAACAGAGAAGACAAAGACCTGCATAATGAGCTGTATAATTACCCCTTTCAGTCAGGTATGGGACAGAGGAAAGTGCTACAAGAAAATAATTTGAGGACAGAAACATATTTCTTGGTTTGTGGTTTATTTAGCATGCATGTCCCAAGATTCAAGATTCAAGATTCTTTATTTGTCACATGTAGTTATAGCTGGTACAACATACAGTGAAATGTGTTTTCCTGGCTGAACTCCGACTGTGCTAGACGTAGGATAAGTGTATAAGTACTAACAGAGGATAAGTATAAAAAGAGGAAAAATGAATTTATGTACATCTATATACAGAAGTAAATATGCATTTACCATGTAATAAATAAAGTGCCATAGGTGCAGACAAGGTAAGGTGCAGATGTGCCATGAGGTACAGATGTTTTTATAATTTACAGATGGAAGAAATTAAGTTGTGTGTGTAGTTGTCCATTGTGTTGCCCCGTTATGTGCTGTGGTTTAGGAGTCTCACTGCTTGTGGGTAAAAACTCCTCCTAAACCGTTCCGTTCTTGTTTTCAGGCTACAGAGGCGTTTCCCAGACCTCAGTGGCCTGAACAGTTTATGGGCGGGATGGCCGGAGTCACTGGTGATCCTGATGGCCCGGGATCTGCACCTTTCAGTGTAGATGTCCTGCAGTGCTGGTAGAGGGGTTCTCATGGTGCGTTCTGCTGTGCGCACTACCCTCTGCAGGGCCTTCCGTTGCTGAACAGTGCAGTTCCCGTACCACACCGTGATGTTGTTGCACAGGATGCTCTCAATTACTCCAGTGTAGAATCTCCTCTGGATGTTTCTGGAGATCTTAAACCTCTTTAGACGCCTCAGGTAATAGAGGCGCTGTCTGCCTTTGCTGATGAGGAAGTCCGTGTGTGTATTCCAGGTGAGGTCCTCAGTAATGTGGACGCCGAGGTATTTGTAGTGGGAGACTCTCTCCACAGGGGTTCCGTTGATCTGGAGGTGGGTGTGAGTTTGCTCATCTCTCTGTCTCCTGAAGTCAATCACCATCTCCTTTGTTTTACTGATGTTCATGGAGAGGTGATTTGCCTTACACCACTTTGCTAGACCGTCCACCTCACACCGGTAGGCCCTCTCGTCATTCCTGGAGATGAGTCCTACCACCACTGTGTCGTCAGCAAACTTCACAATGGAGTTAGTGGGGTGCCTGGCCTTGCAGTCCGCGGTGTAGAGGGAGTAGAGAAGGGGGCTCAGCACACATCCCTGGGGGGCCCCTATGTTCAGTGTGAGTGTATGGGAGTACACATCCCCTATTCTCACTGACTGTGGTCTTGCGGTCAGGAAGCTGTGTATCCACCTGCACAAGGACGTACTGAAACCCAAGTCCTGGAGCTTTTCCGAGAGGGTGTGGGGGACTATGGTGTTGAATGCTGAGCTGTAGTCTATGAACAGCATTCTCACATAGTTACCACATCCCTCATCAAGGTGGCTCAGTGTGGAGTGCAGGACCTGTGCAACAGCGTCTCCGGTGGATCTGTTTGTCCGGTATGCAAACTGCAATGAATCAAAGTCAGAGGGAAGGAAGCAGCTGATGAAGGGTTTCATGAGCCTCTCGAAGGACTTCATCACTATAGATGTCAGGGCTACTGGGCGGTAATCATTGAGGCTGGCTGGGCGGGGGTTCTTCGGGATTGGAACAATCACTGATGTTTTAAAGCAGGTGGGGACTACCTGTTGGGCTAAGGAGGCATTGAAGATGCTGGTGAATACCATGGTCAGCTGATCTGCACATACTCTTAGCACACGTCCCGGTATGCCATCTGGTCCCGCTGCCTTCCTGCAGTTGGTTGCCCTCAGAGCTCTCCTCACATCATGTTCAGACAGTATCAGAGGTGCCGGTTCAGCAGCGGGGGCGGGTGCAGCGCTCTGATTTGCCACCACAGCAGACACCTCGAAACGCGCGAAAAAAGCATTGAGGTCGTCAGCTAATTCCGGTTTCGTGCATCTCTCAGTGCTGGGTTTATAGTCTGTGATTGTTCGTAGCCCGTCCCATATACGTCGGGAGTCGCCGTGTTGGAAATGCGACTCCACATTGTCCTTGTAGCGCCTCTTAGCCGCTTTCACAGCCTTCCTTAGTCCATAAGAAGAGGCCTTGTAGCTGGTCATATCGCCCGAAGTGAGTGCATTATTGTAGGCAGTGGTTCGTGCCTTGAGAGCTTCCCGGACAGTAGAGTCTACCCAAGGTTTCTGATTAGGAAAAGTCCGGATTGTAGCCTTTGGGATGGCAGTGTCCACTAGCATGCCAATGAAGCTAATCGCTGTGTCCGCGAACTCGTCAATGTTTGCGGAAGTATCCTGGAATACGTTCCAGTCTACGTCACTGAGTGCGTCCTGCAGCGTCGCCTCTGAGTGGGCAGTCCAGCGTCTGACCTCTCGCGTTACCGGAGCTTCCTGGTGTAGCCTTTGTTTGTATTCCGGTGCGAGTAAGATGGCGGCATGGTCTGATTTCCCAAAAGCCGGTAGAGAGATGGCTTTGTAGCCACCCTTGAACGGACTGTAACAGTGATCTAATGTGTTGTTACCTCTGGTGGGACAGGTGACATGCTGGTGGAAGTTAGGCATGATCTGTTTTAATCTGGCTTTATTAAAATCCCCTGCTACGATGAGGGCGGCGTCTGGATGTTTAGCCTGGTGGCCACTCAGCACATCATGGAGGTCCGATAGCGCCTTATTGTTGTCCGCTTGTGGCGGGATATACACTGCAGAGATAATCACAGCAGTAAACTCCCGAGGGAGGTAGAATGGGCGACAGAGAATGGTGAGAAGCTCCAGGTGGGGTGAGCATGACCGGGAAAGGACAGTGATATTCCCAGGGTTACACCATCTGTTATTGACCATAAAACAAACCCCACCGCCTCGCAATTTACCGGACTCTGCTGTTCTGTCCGAGCGGAAAACAGAGAACGATTCTGCCGGGGTTATCGCGTGGTCCGCCACAGAGCTGGTCAGCCAGGTTTCGGTCAGGCAGAAGATGTTGCAGTCTCTGATGTCGCGCTGGTACCTAGTTCTTGCCCTGATGTCATCCAGCTTGTTCTCAAGTGACTGGACGTTGGCTAGCAGTATGCTAGGCAGTGGAGGACGGTGTGCTCTGGTGCGCAGCCTGTTCCGGACCCCTGCTCTTCGACCTCGGTATCGCCGTCTCCTTTGTCCCCGGCGACCTCTGGGGTCTTTGTTTCCGTCCCGGAGGATCTCTTTCGGCCACGACGTTGTGTCGAGTAAACCGGTAGCAGAGGTGAGTGAAAAGTGTTGTCCTATGTCCAAAAGTGAGCCAAAGTCATATTGAGTCAGACCTTGTGCAGCATGAGCAAAAAAAACGATGAAAAAAATAAATAAAACAAGAAAAAAGCACAGTCGTGCCGGAGCTGCCAGGATGGCGGCCGAACACACCAGCGCCATTTTAGATGGCGCCTCCCGATGTGAGGTGCTGGTGAAGGCAAGGGTGATGCAGACATTCCTAAAAACAAATAAATAAAAAAATGTTAGCATCTCAAACCAGAGCATGTGAGCGGAGCGTGAGCGAGGAGCGGAGCGGGCGGAATTTGGTCAGAGCGCGGAGCGGGTTTTCTAATTAAGGCTGGAGCGGTCGCTTTGTCTCGCTCCAATTTCGCTCCGATACCGCTCACACTACAATTCTGAGGCGTGCCCAAATCTACCCAGAATTCATCTGTAAAATTATCAAGACTGTTACACAAATTGGCCGAGATGGAATTCGCAAAGTATTTCACAAAGGAAACTGATAAATCATACAAGTGTACTATTCTTATCAAATGTATAGATGACAAGAATGTACAGCAAGAACAACAATGTGGTGAAACTGTTTCAGTGAGTAAAGATTCACTTTGGAATCACTTTTCTCAGAAACATGAGTGTGCTACGCGAACAAGCAGAAGCCAGAGCAAAACGCGTGCAAGTTTTATATGGTTGTAGCATATCAAGTCTATAAAGTAAATTAAAGTATAAAAGCCTATAAAGTAAATATTGGTAATCAAATAAATTTGTTTTGTCATTCAAAGTAGGTCTAATAAGATTTTTTTTAATTTCACGTAACGTAAAATTTTATTTTAGAGACGTGCTGCATCAACAGAAAAAAATTGAGGAATTTAAAACGTGTCTGTATATTCTTTAGGCTATTAAACCCACTAATTCCTTTATTTTTAAGCCTATTTTTGTGTGGAATGCCATTTCCAAACCTATCCGTTGTTGCCGATAGGTTGCTTAAAAATAAATATTTTCTGTTCTGACTGGCAATGTTGCCGTTGCTCATATTTCTTTATGACATAAGGCTTCGGTTTAAGGTGACATTTGTTAGGCATGCAGATTATTTGTTCCTCTTTTAAATTGGAGCGAGCGTGGAGCGATTTGACTGGAGCGGGAGGACATTTTAGTGGAGCGAGGAGCGGTGTTGAGCGGAGCGGCTTAGTGCGAATTAGAGCGGAGGAGCGGGCGGAGCCAACAGCCTCGTGAGCGAGGAGCGGAAATTCTCACCGCTCCGCTCCGCTCACATGCTCTGTCTCAAACATTTACACCTGAAATGTTTGTGCTAAATAACATTACCGATAGCAGTATTATAGGCTAACCAAAACGGAGCCAAATATATATTAGCAACCATAATCTAAAGCTATCCAAAACGAGGTGAAATACATTAGAACATTTACAAACATCTGTAAACTGCATGAGGCATTATCTTAGCCACCAGGAAACAACATGTTTGCTACATAAGGCAGCATGTTAGCAGAGTTATCTACATGCTACACTAACCTATGTAAATGGCATTGAAAGCCAATGTTTCACATAAGCTGACAAAAGCTAGCTGAAGTGAGGAAAATATTTACTAATATTAGTTTAATGTTATCAGAATAAGAGTTATATAAGACTTAATAACTTACCCCAGGGCTGTCAAGTTTTGAAGACAGGCAAGAGTGACATTCCACAGGATGCCTTTTCATTGGTTGTTGTGTTGTATTTTACCCAGATACAATAGTACTATTTCTGATTGGCTATTGTGTAGGCCCTTTCTTTTTTTTTGATTGGCTGGTAAGTGACAGGCTCTTGGGGCAAATCTTGTCCGACTTCAACGTCATGAAAGAGGCGTGTTTCCGACGGGAAGCGACGTTTTTCTTGACGTTTTGTGACGTTTTCATCCGAGTTCCGACTTGGAGAGAAATAGTCGAACGCACCATAATGTCACTCAACTCAGAATTTCCGAGATCCGAGAGAAAAACGAACGCACCATTAGACTGTATGTGTTTTTAAGCCGGGGGGCGTGGCCTTGTACGCATGCTGCCCGGACTGTTTTCCGTGTGAATTGCTGTGGGCGTGCCCTGCCTCGGGTCATTAGCAGATAATGAAGTGCGACAGAAATTCTGTGCCTCTCCTTGGTTTCACATGTATTACATAAACTGAAAATATTTATTTTTCATTTAAATTGCTTTATTTAAAAGTAGACACTTTACGCTTTCTATAGATATATTTCTCATGTTTGTCTGTGCAGTATTCGCGGAGTTTCAGTTCATTTTAGTGACGTGTTTCAAAAAGATTTTCACTGAGACTGAGACGGCTGAAAGCGCACCCTGTTTATTTTCATTATTTTACAAAAGCACAATGTTTCATGGATATTGTGAGTATACATGAATAAAAGTAGACCATTTACAGATTAAAATTATGTACTACACTTACGTGTATGATCAAACATGACGACGCATTTTAAGTTCTTTTCACGGTTACCAGAAAAAAATGCAAGTGTCCCCGCCGGCGGGTCCGCCGACTACCAAGGGTTAAAAGATGCCCAATTGGCACTAAGGGGCCTAAAGTGTGTCAAGAAAACATCCCCCACACCATTACACCACCACCACCAGTCTGCACAGTGGTAACAAGGCATGATGGATCCATGTTCTCATTCTGTTTACGCCAAATTCTGACTCTACCATTTGAATGTCTCAACAGAAATCGAGACTCATCAGACCAGGCAACATCTTTCCAGTCTTCAACTGTCCAATTTTGGTGAGTTCGTGCAAATTGTAGCCTCTTTTTCCTATTTGTAGTGGAGATGAGTGGTACCCGGTGGGGTCTTCTGCTGTTGTAGCCCATCCGCCTCAAGGTTGTGCGTGTTGTGGCTTCACAAATGCTTTGCTGCATACCTCGGTTGTAACGAGTGGTTATTTCAGTCAAAGTTGCTCTTCTATCAGCTTGAATCAGTCGGCCCATTCTCCTCTGACCTCTAGCATCAACAAGGCATTTCTGCCCACAGGACTGCCGCATACTGGATGTTTTTCCCTTTGCACATCATTCTTTGTAAACCCTAGACATGGTTGTGCGTGAAAATCCCAGTAACTGAGCAGATTGTGAAATACTCAGACCAGCCCGTCTGGCACCAACAACCATGCCACGCTCAAAATTGCTTAAATCACCTTTCTTTCCCATTCTGACATTCAGTTTGGAGTTCAGGAGATTGTCTTGACCAGGACCACACCCCTAAATGCATTGAAGCAACTGCCATGTGATTGGTTGATTAGATAATTGCATTAATGAGAAATTGAACAGGTGTTCCTAATAATCCTTTAGGTGAATGTACATAGAGCACACACACACAGTGCCCAGTTACAGCGCACACATACATAGAGCACACACACACACAGCGCCCACTTACAGCACACACACATACACACACAGTGCCGTTACAGCGCGCGCACACACAGCGCCCATTTAGAGCACACACACCCGCACACTGTGCACTGTTACAAGCCACACACACACTCACAGCGCCCACTTAGAGCAAACACACAGAGAAACCCCGGTTAGAGCTCTCACACACACACACAGAGTGACCAGTTAAAGCGCGCCCACACACACAGTCCCCACATGGAGTACACACACACACACACAGTGCACTGTTATAGTGCATGCACACAGACAGAGTGCCCTGTTACAGCACACGCACATTTTATGCTGCCGTCTGGTGGCCAAAATTGAGTACTACCATTTAAAAACATTAAAATGATATTTTCTGGTAATTGCAATACTTACATTCGGCCAGGAGATGGCAGCAAGAAAATAGAAAAATAATTTTCCCACGGTTATTACGATAATTCACAAGGTAAATTTATTGTGTATGTGTGTGTATGTTTGCCTTGTGTCATGTTAAATGATGTTACTTAATGCATGTTTGATTAGTTCCCTGTACAGCATTGTCCTGAGCCTGGTAGCCTGGTGTCTAGCTTTACTTCTCTTTGTTATCTCTTCCTCTTCATTAACATTAATGGTCCAGAACGTTATACTGCATAGTGGGTTTGCTGACTTTACTTACAAATTTTCCATGCTGTCGGTCATAGCTCAGTTCTACATATAGTATATTACCACGGTCATTTACACCTCACACCTAGCCTGCTCAGAGTGGGTTTACTGGCTTCACTTATGCATTTTAAATGCTGTCGATCATAGCTCAGTTCTGCATAGAGTATATTACCACGGTCATTCACACTGCACACCTAGCCTGCTCAGAGTCGGTTTACTGGCTAGTGAGACCTGAATAGACCTGCGATGGACTGGCATCCCACCCAGGCTGAGCCCTGCCTTCTGCCCTGTGCTGCCTGGGACAGACTGCAGGCTCCCCGATACCATGTAGCGGAAAAGCAGTAATGTAGGGTGGAGACACTAAGTGACTGTAGTCTGCCTGTCATCACCTGCGATGGACTGGCGTCCCACCCAGGCTGAGCCCTGCCTTCTGCCCTGTGCTGCCTGGGACAGACTGCAGGCTCCCCGATACCATGTAGCGGAAAAGCAGTAATGTAGGGTGAAGACACTGAGTGACTGTAGTCTGCCTGTCATCACCTGCGATGGACTGGCGTCCCACCCAGGCTGAGCCCTGCCTTCTGCCCTGTGCTGCCTGGGACAGACTGCAGGCTCCCCGATACCATGTAGCGGAAAAGCAGTAATGTAGGGTGAAGACACTGAGTGACTGTAGTCTGCCTGTCATCACCTGCGATGGACTGGCGTCCCACCCAGGCTGAGCCCTGCCTTCTGCCCTGTGCTGCCTGGGACAGACTGCAGGCTCGCCGACACCCTGTAGCGGAAAAGCAGTAATGTAGGGTGGAGACACTGAGTGACTGTAGTCTGCCTGTCGTCACCTGCGATGGACTGGCGTCCCACCCAGGCTGAGCCCTGCCTTCTGCCCGAGACAGACTGCAGACTCCCCAAGACCCTGTAACAGAAAAGCAGTAATGGATGGTGTAGACTATGAGTGACTATGAGTGACATGAGTGCCTGTCATCTTATTAATTTGTATAAATGTTTCATTTTAAAACATTTTAATTATTTTTTTTCCTTAATTGCAAAACTTTAGCTTGACCATGAGATGACAGTAAGAAAATAGAAAAATATTTTCTCACAGTATAATGGCTGTTTTACATGGTAATTAAAAAAAAGACTTGTACCATGTAAAACAAATATATTAAAATAATTAAATGTATGTTTTATTAGCTCATGGTACAGCGTGAAAATACGTTATTGTTTAAAAATTATTTGATTTGACCATGGGGAAATATTTTTTCCCACATTTTATGTTGCCATCTGGTTGGCCAAAATCGAGTACTGCCATTTAAAAAAATTTGAATGATCTTTTCTTTTCTTTTTTCTTTTTTTTTTTTATTGCACACCACCACCCCCCCTCTTCGGAGGACAACTTTATTTTACATTCAAGAGCAAAGAGTGTGGCCGCTCCGAACTCACCAGTACCGTGGAAAAAGGTTAAAAAAAAAAAGAAAAACAGGGGGGGGATACAGAAACAACAAGCGTAACAATAGCAGACATCAGTCACCATGGGGAGAGGGGGAGAAAAAAAAAGGTATACAGAAATAATAACACTAATAATGTAGGTGGGATAGAAAAAATTAAGTATAGGGGAATACAGAATACAAACAACCATAAGAAACATAACACTAATCAAACAACAAAAATTATAACAACATAAGTGATAATAATAATAATTAATAATGTGACAAATCGGTATTATATATATATGTAGCATACACACACGTGATCGTACAGTTATATATGTATATTTCAATTCCTAAATCTATAACATACCCTATAAAGTAATAATAATAATGTTAATGATCGCTCAACCATTCTTGTACGTATATGCAAGTGTAGGTGTGACCTGATTTGTCATTGGATGTGATGGCATTTAATGTCGTCAGGGGAGGCGACAGCACCCCCCCCCCCCCAGGCCCAAGGTGAAGGCAGGAGAACCAGGCAACCGAGGTCACCCTACCGCCCCCCCCGGCCCAAGGGCCCACAGCCACGCATCCCCGAGACAACCACCCGCCCAACCCGAGAGGGAGCCCGCGAGGGACTAAGGGGGTGCCAACCCCCGCACAGGGAGGCTCGCAGACGGAGGACGGAGGACTTACATTAGGCCAGGAGATGGCAGCAAGAAAATAGAAAAATAATTTTCCCACGGTTATTACGATAATTCACAAGGTAAGTTTATTGTGTATGTGTGTGTATGTTTGCCTTGTGCCATGTTAAATGATATTACTTAATGCATGTTTGATTAGATCGCAGTACAGCACCGTCCTGAGCCTGGTAGCCTGGTATCTAGCTTTCCTTCTCTTTGTTCTCTCTTCCTCTTCATTAACATTTACGGTCCGGAGCGTTATACTGCAAAGTGGGTTTGCTTACTTTACTTACGAATTTTCCACAGACGCAATGCCCAGTCACAGCGCACACACATACACACACAGTGCCCAGTTACAGCACACACTCACACACACACACAGTGCCCTGTTACAGCGCACACACACAGTGCCCAGTTACAGCGCACACACACAGTGCCCAGTTACAGCGCACACACACAGTGCCCACATAGACCACAAAGACACATAGTGCCCTGTTACAGCACGCGTGCACACACAGTGGCAACATAGAGCACACACACACAGTGCCCAGTTACAGCACACACACTCACACACACACAGTGCCCTGTTACAGCGCACACACACAGTGCCCACATAGACCACAAAGACACATAGTGCCCTGTTACAGCACGCGTGCACACACAGTGGCAACATAGAGCACACACACACAGTGCCCAGTTACAGCACACACACTCACACACACACAGTGCCCTGTTACAGCGCACACACACAGTGCCCACATAGACCACAAAGACACATAGTGCCCTGTTACAGCACGCGTGCACACACAGTGGCAACATAGAGCACACACACACAGTGCCCAGTTACAGCACACACACACTCTCACACACACACACACAGTGCCCTGTTACAGCACACACACAGTGCCCACATAGACCACAAAGACACATAGTGCCCTGTTACAGCGCGTGCACACACAGTGGCAACATAGAGCACACACACACAGTGCCCAGTTACAGGGCACACACACACACAGTGCCCTGTTACAGCGCACACACACAGTGCCCACATAGACCACAAAGACACATAGTGCCCTGTTACAGCACGCGTGCACACACAGTGGCAACATAGAGCACACACACACAGTGCCCAGTTACAGCACACACACACTCTCACACACACACACACACACAGTGCCCTGTTACAGCACACACACACACACAGTGCCCACATAGACCACAAAGACACATAGTGCCCTGTTACAGCACGCGTGCACACACAGTGGCAACATAGAGCACACACACACAGTGCCCAGTTACAGCACACACACACTCTCACACACACACACAGTGCCCTGTTACAGCACACACACACTCACACACACACACAGTGCCCACATAGACCACAAAGACATATAGTGCCCTGTTACAGCGCGCGTGCACACACAGTGGCAACATAGAGCACACACACACAGTGCCCAGTTACAGCACACACACACTCTCACACACACACACACAGTGCCCTGTTACAGCACACACACACACAGTGCCCACATAGACCACAAAGACACATAGTGCCCTGTTACAGCACGCGTGCACACACAGTGGCAACATAGAGCACACACACACAGTGCCCAGTTACAGCACACACACACTCTCACACACACACACACACAGTGCCCTGTTACAGCACACACACACACAGTGCCCACATAGACCACAAAGACACATAGTGCCCTGTTACAGCACGCGTGCACACACAGTGGCAACATAGAGCACACACACACAGTGCCCAGTTACAGCACACACACACTCTCACACACACACACAGTGCCCTGTTACAGCACACACACACTCACACACACACACAGTGCCCACATAGACCACAAAGACACATAGTGCCCTGTTACAGCGCGCGTGCACACACAGTGGCAACATAGAGCACACACACACAGTGCCCAGTTACAGGGCACACACACACACAGTGGCAACATAGAGCACAATAATATATATATAATATATATATATTTAATATGTATTGTAAATATGTCAGATTTTTGTAAAGTTTGTAATATGACATCAAAGTATAGACATTGCAAAATGCAATATACATTAAAATAAAGATAAGTGTAATGGAAAAACAAATATATAAGAAATAATGTATTTGCCATAAATTAAGTTTATGATATTTGAAAAAAATGGGTGATCATGCCCCAGTCAGTGAAAGTGTGTTTCCTACCCATAGACTCCAGAGGGTTAACCCCCTATTTATAATATCCCTAACCATAAACGACATTAACCACATTTTCTCCTAATCTTACCTCTTGGTCATTGAACTTCCCTACTTTCCTATTATTTGGCCTCACTTACCTTCTGGTTATCTCACACTTTGCAGGATTAAAAGATTTTCATACAGTACATACTTAATTTCAGTAAGGCGGTAAAAGCATGGGATTTTATGGCTTGGTTTGCAATCAGTATCACCACCGTCAGGTACCTAATAAAGTGGCTAGTGAGTGTACATACTCTATGTTTAATTTATGTTTCCTTTATATCAGTAAGACTCATCAGTCAAAGTGCCTCTTAGTCACAGCTACTGAATCTTTCAAAAAGCTGGAGGCTGAAAAAAGCAATAAGGTGATGAGCGCATTTCAAACAGCAAAATCAGGAAATTCAGGGCCAAGGTGAGCTATGCCCCTGCAGGCTATACTACTTAAAGAACAATGTTATAGAGTTACTTAATACAGATGAAAGACAGTGGCTCAGGATTACTTTACAAATCCTTGTTCCCAAAGCATGAGATTGTGTCCTATAGTATAAACAGGCCTCATTCTGGTAGTTATTTCCCAAGGTCACTGGCTATAGGACTTCACACTAAAGTACTGTTCAGTCTCACAGTCCTTGTTTTCAATGCTCAAACTACAAACTACACTTGACATTCTGATCTCCCGGTCTGACAAGTTTTTTCATGATTGCCATTATAGATCTGCAGTACATGACTTTCAATAAAGCCCCGTCCATCTTATTTGATGACAGTGTGGTCGCGTGTTTAAATCTTCCTATAGCGTGCGGCTGCTTTGTCACTACAAGCTTTCCACTGTTACCAAATAAGGCCTGCAGCTCCTCCTACCTGCCCCAAGCCGCTAAAGGTTTAGGAGGAATACCTATGGGTTGACAGCCCTGGGGCCTCTCCTCCGTCATGGATTTCAGTCCAGCCATATTGCCTGTACTGCTCAGCTGAGTTGGAAGACCATTTACTGATGTTCCAAATTACACATTCTTCAACTTCCGTCACCACAGTTAAAGGTTGCGTGACAGCTACAGAAGTAAAATAAAAAAATAAATAAAAATGTGGGCGGGGTCCCAGGAATTATGCATGGTGGTCCAGCCAGTGATATTCACAATATATTTTCATTATAACCATGCTGACATACAAATTCGGTTATTATGATAACTTATAATAATGCATCAGAAAAAAAAATCTACATCTAAATCCCTGAATAAATTGTCACTGAATGCTGTTGTTTTCATTTTGCAAATCTGGCCATTAGTGATCTGTATGGTTTTACTGTGAAGTAAGAAATTTGGAGAGATTTGGAAGACCTGGGAACCCATTCAGTCACCCATCCTACAAATGCTAATTTGGATGGGGGGTGGGGCTTGGGTGGTTTCTCTCTGAGCAAAGGGCTTGGCAACTTGTCCAGACTCTTCTCGAACTTGCCATTTAATTTTTTCCTTTATATTTTATATGACCTCCATGTGTGACATTGTTAAAGGCAGATTGATGCTCCACCAGATACAGTCAGCAGGGGGCATTACTCCATCTGTGACATTGTTAAAGGCAGACTGATGCTCCATCAGATACAGTCAGCAGGGGGCATTACTCCATCTCTGACATTGTTAAAGGCAGACTGATGCTCCATCAGATACAGTCAGCAGGGGGCATTACTCCATCTGTGACATTGTTAAAGGCAGACTGATGCTCTGCCAGATACAGTCAGCAGGGGGCATTACTCCATCTGTGACATTGTTAAAGGCAGACTGATGCTCCGCCAGATACAGTCAGCAGGGGGCTTTACTCCATCTGTGACATTGTTAAAGGCAGACTTATGCTCCGCCAGATAGGGTCAGCAGGGGCATTACTCCGACTGTACAAGTGTTCTCCTGGACTGGGTGCTGGAGGCAGAATGGCTACCTCTCCTGGTCCTGGGGCTAGAGGCACGGTGGCAACCTCTCCAGGACAGGACACTGGAAGCATTGAGTCAGGCAGGGCAGCAGCCACAGGAACTGCTAGCTTCCTCCACCTTTTCTTTCTGCAACCGGAAATGGCAGGAGGGGTTGCAGCAAGCTGCATGAAGCCAGCAGGCACCTCCACGATGAGCTGCAGCAGGCCAGCATGACACCTCCACGGCAGTCTGTAGGAAGCCAGCAGAAACCTTGACAGCAGGCTGTGGGAAGCCAGTGGACACATCAAGATACATGCTCTCAATCACTCCTGGACCTTCTCAGCTACCTGGTGATCCATGTCCTGGGGGAGCTTCTATAACCTGCCCACAGACTAGAAGAGAGCTATTGCTTCAAGGATCCTATAGAAAGTAGGATCACTCCTCCTCTCCTGATGAGCTTGCAGGAGGGAGATAAGTCCTCTGCCTGAAGGTAGGCTTGTCTGTGTGGCACAGTAACCCCTTAAGTCCCAGGATCTGATGCACCCAGGGTATTCAATCTGCTGGGTGCAGGGAGGAATGGAAGCTGGAGATGCCACGCTAAGGAGCAAACAGGAAGGACAGATGCACAGAGTGTGACACTGTCATCAATACATCAAATATCTCAGTGTTCTGGTGAGGATTTTTTAATCAAAATGAGTGCAGAAAGAGAAAGGTGCTTTAAATTATCTATATTTATTAAAATAAATTCAACAGAACTGAATAGATCTGATGCCAGATACACGGTCTTATCGCAATGCCGTTTTTGTTGGGCTTGGTAACAGAAGTGGACCAGACTGGATGAGTAGCTTGTATACAACTTGCATTGCTGCCATTTCCCATACAGCCTCTGTAAAACTGACATGACAGTATCTTCCGGCATGAGAGAACAAATGCTGATAGTGTCTCCTGTGCACCTGCCCAACCTTTGGGTTCCTCTTTCTCCCTCACATTTTACATCTTACAGCTCTGGTAAGGAGAGGTACTCCTCAGTATTCCAAGGGTAAGTCTTCAACACAGTGCACAGGAAACAGAGGAAAATAAGTGACAATGAATAGGGAAACACTAATAAGATTTTTCTGATAAAAACTTTTTAAAATCAGCCAAAATCACTGTTAACAAATATTACATGGATTAAGTCCATGGGAAACTACATCAGCATATTGTTGTGTGCGCAAGTCCAGTTGTGGGACAAAGCATTTCAGCTAGCAGCCCGGTCAGAGGTTGAACACCACACAGCAAAGTTATTTTACCATTAGAACGGAGACACACACCTTGGAGAAGCTTAATACAACTACACAATTAACTAGGCAACAGATATTTTATGTTGCAAATTACAGGGAACAGGGAAATTGAGTAACAGGGAAATTAGTTACAGTGTGGGAGGGCATTGACGTGCTGTTAAACTCCAGTAGGTGAAAGTAGTAACCAGGAAATATTCAGAAGACACGGCAGGCGGACATTTCAGGTGTCGGTGAGTAAACCTTCACATATGATAATAAAACTATGGTAAAAGCAAGATGTTCAAACCATTTAAATGTAGAGAGGAAAGAGAAGCCATCTCATTCACAAAGCTTATGGTATGTGCTTTTACATGCCTTATATCCTTATCTGATTGTGTGGTTATATTCAGCGTGACCAATATTTCTGTAACAGCTATCAGTATTTATGTAAGTAGCAATTCTTCCTAATGACATGAAAATGTGTTTACAAGAATAAATTATATGTGGTGAATATTACAGTTATATCACAAAAAATTATAATGTAATTGATTTCAATTCACTAGGAACTGTTGTGGTTCAAGGCTTGGTTGGAGCTCTTATATACCCTTAGTAAACGTGCTGACTTTGAACTGACCCAGTAAAGGATGTAGCTATATGATTAGTTTGAACTGTGAGTAAACACTGTGTACTTTCATCAAAATATAATATTAATGACACAAGGTTTTACTCTGAAGACTTAATGAACGGAAATGCTGTAAGTTAAAAACTTCTATTTATATCAAAGTTTAATTTCTGCCTGTCTGATATCCCCTTTAGGCTTACTGTTTTCCACCCGCACTCATTAGCTGTTAGCAACATGAATCAGAGTAATGAGTTGGGATCGTGCCCCAATGTGGTGATGCTATTGAAACGATACTACCTGCCGTCCATGTATGTAATCATCTTTACTGTGGGCCTCCTGGGGAATGTCACCTCCATCATCATCTACACAGTGAAGATACGACCATGGAAGAGCTGGAACCTCATCATGCTGAACCTGGCCTTGGCAGACCTGCTCTACGTCTTCAGCCTCCCTTTCCTGGCTTATTACTACATTATCGATGAAGACTGGACCTTGGGGACATTCATGTGCCGATTTGTACGCTTTAGCTTCCACTTCAACCTCTATGGCAGCATCCTCTTCCTCACTTGCCTCAGCATCTTCCGCTATGTGGTGGTGGTCTACCCACTGAAGGTCGACATTCACCGGAAGAGGTGGGGGAGCTTGGCCTGCCTTATCGTATGGGTCATCTCCGCCGTAGAGATCCTCCCCATGTTCACCATGTTCAAGCTGCAGGAAAATAAGAACTTAACAACTTGCCCTGACTTTGCCAGCCAAGATCCAGTGCTGCAAATCTGGTACTACACCTGGGTACTGACTGTTCTAGGATATTTAGTGCCCTTGGCAGTGGTCAGCTTCTGCTACTCCAGGATTGTAAAAGTCCTGTCAAAGGGCCCAGAGACGCACAGTCTGCATCGGATGCGTGCCCGTAGGCTCACCGTGCTCATCCTGGTCGTCTTTGTGGTGTGCTTCATGCCATTCCACATCTTACGCACGGCACGGCTCGCCACCAGAATATGGCCGAGGTCCTGTACCGTCACAGACTGGGTCCACGCCATGTATATCATCTCTCGGCCTGTGGCGGGTCTCAACACCTTCTTCAACCTGGCGTTATACACGCTGGCAGGTGACAAGTTTCAGCAAGCTTTTGTCAGCATGTTCAACTGCAACTACTGTGTTTCTAAGATTAAGTCCCTACTTGCCGTGCCGGCCATCAGCAGTGTGACCGCCACCTCTCCGCAAATGAAACCGGCTGATACGAGTAAAACACCTTCATCGTCCAAACCACACACCGGACAGCAGAATGGTTAGAATCACTGCTGATCCTACACACCCTTCTTTATTGCCCATGCTGCTAATGCACAATTTTAATGTTATACTTAATCTGCACCTTAAAAATTGTGATAAAATTTACAACATAATTCAGATAAAGGATGATCTATGTAAATACTTTGCGTATAAAATGTATGTAAATATGACTAATCATTGATGAGATATATGTTAGTCTGAAGTCTATTAAAACTGAATAAGTTTTCATTTTGTTATGTACTGTATTGTATGCCAGAAGGAATTCGTTTTGATGGTACTATAGTCTGACAGCAGAATTTGTCAGACTCTCTACTGGGGAATGTCCAACTTTTAAAATTACTTTAATCTTCTTGGAAATGGGTGTGTATTTACCATCTTCCACACTCACAGTCCCGGGGGTATGTACAGTTGTAATTGAACACATGATAAATAGTTTACTGACCATACCCTGTAAGACTTCTTCCTCCTTTAAGTGAAGGAATATGGAGATCATAAAATGTGAAAACCACAGAAGTTCATAAATAGTTATTTTGGCCGGTATAAGCTACTTTTTGGTGATATCAAATAAAAAGGACTGATTGATATTGTAGGGTTAGATTGAATCCTCTAAATGCTCTTCCCATGGGGTGGTCATTATCTGGCAGTGCAGACACCCTCGTTTTCATCTAATATGATATCGTGTTTGGATTTTGCCTCTTATGTTTAGGTTTTCAGGGAGAACTTCAGTTTGGGGGGATGGGGGGTGCAGAAATGTGTGAGTGATTTTGGGCACAGAGTGGGGGAGTAGAGTTTTTGGACCCCATAAAAGCATATCATATTGGGCATGCGACCCACACCAATCCAATTATGATTGAAACTTTTTAGGTCCCCTGTTACTTATGTCCCCCCCCCCCCCAGCTGAGAGTTCAGTTCATTGTCTGGTGCTGTTTTGAAAATTAAAAAGAAATTAATTTGCACTCCTGGGGAATAGCTAACTAAAATTAGCAACACTACTAACTCAACTACTTTTCTCAGTCACTTATCAATAGCGCAGCTTCTTTTAAAGCATTTTGTTTTTCCAGTAACTTTTTTTTTTTTTAAATAGCGATGTAGCATGGCAACAAACTACATCATAAAAAAAAATACTACAAGATGTTGTCGACTTACGACCAATGCAGCTTAGGAGTGATTGACTTTACAACCACACCCAGACTGCAGATTTATGGCCGCGACTGCGCCGTGACCTGCAGCAGGAGCATGAGTGTATGACAGTTTCCGCCCAGACTGCCAGCAGCACGAGCATTCCCGGCAGATGCCCATTCATTCATCTTGTGCTCAGGCTACTGTTTGCTACACTCATAGCACAGTATGTATTTGTATCCGTTTGTCTGTTGGCAATTTAAATGGTGATAAAAAGGTTATAACAATAATGAACTAAGAAAATGGTAATAAAAAGGTTAAAAACACCAAAAAATATTACTTAAAGATGATATTTTATTATACAGTGTACTATACATATGATAATTTTTGCATATAAAATAAAGGGCCAATTACAACCGGTCAGTCAGAAGCGATCGTGGTAAGTTGACGGCAACCTGAATTATTTTTCCCTTTTTACATGGGCAGGTATTTTCAACTACCAGTTGTTTCTGATTGGTGTCTTATGCTTTAATACTCTGGTGATGGATGTTAAATGGTTGATAATTCACAGCAAACAATATTTTAGACACTTTCATTGAAATGCATAGGAGCGCTTAGGTTCAGATTATTAAAACATTTTTTTTTTTTGTAACCCTTCTAATTTTCATAAAGCTCTTAAGTACTATTGGTTTACAACAAATAAAGACTTTTTAAAAAACTTTATTGTAATTTTGTTATGATCAGCCCCTGTTGTCCCACACTGTGTCCCTTCCCTGTTTGGCCAGCAGGTGTTGCTGGTCATCCCGTCCTTCGTGTTAGTCTTTGTTCTCCCCTGTTACCTGTTTGACCTGTGATCCTTGTTCGAATCCCGTGTTCGAATCCTGCCTCCTCTGTTTTTGTATTTTGCTCCCTAGTGTTTCATTTGAGTTTTTCTAGTTCTTGTATCTGGTGATTTTGTATTTGGTTTTTGGTTTTGTTCCTTGTGCCCCTGCTTGTGTCTTTACCTGTCTGTAATTCCCCAGTGTTAGTTTCTGTTTCCTTGGTTAGTTCTTAGTTTCCCTGTTTTTAGTTCCTTTGAGTTTATTAGTTTCACCTGTGCCCCGTTTCCCTGGTCTTTGTTAATTAGCCTCACCTGTCCTGTGTTAGTCTCGTTACCCCTTAGTATTTTAGTCCTTGCTTCTGTTCAGTTACCCAGTGGTTCATTGTTTGATGGTAGATGTTTGATGATTGTGACGATTCAGTTGTGTGTGCTTGATTATTATTCCCGGTGTTAGATGTTACCTGCCCTGTTTTTCTAGTTAGTCTTTGTTTTGTTAGTCTTTTCTTGTGTTTTAGTTCAGTTAATAAAACCCTGTTTGGTGTTTTTTAAGCTGCAAGTGGGTCGTCCACCTTTTCTGCCTGCACCATGCCACGTTCTCGTTCCGGAACCGTCTGGATCCCTGACAAATTTGACATTGCATTTTTAAAAGTACAGATTTTCATATTACTTTTAATGTCATGTTTCACATGTTTTTAATTAATTTGCTTTAAGAGTATCCTACAGTCCAATATGAAGTATTACCGGGTGAAATAGCTGTGGTGTAGTTAGCTACTTTTTCTCTGTAGCTTGTAGTGTAGTTAACTAATATGTTAAACCAGTAACCTGCCTTTTAGCTATTTTTAACCATAATTAGCTTGTAGCTTGAAAAACTTCCGTTTAAAACTAGCTTCCACAGCACTGTTTACATGCATTGTAACCCTATTCCATTGTAACCCAGTAAAACTGATGCAAATATCTATTATTATCAATAAAAATCCATGTGGAATTTTATTAACAATGGTGGATACATGCATGAATTTTTCATGACGGGGCACAATTGATGACAGTCCACTATACAGCTTACAAACAGAGAATTTTAATTTGAAGACCAAAACACATAGAAGCCAAAACAGACCATGAGGATTCTAAGGTCTGGTAAGTAACACAAGAACTAAGTCTAGAAACAAGCATGAGAGAATTCCAAGTACTCACGGAATTTCAGAGCAGGGTTTACATAGGAACCATCTAACAGCAAACAGTGTTGGCCAAACAAGAAACACACATTGACAATGGGAGAATACCAAGACAAGGCTGGTACTAAGCACACTAGGCAAGAGCAGCAACGTGTGCTGGTGAACAGGGGAGAGCAAGGAACTTAGGGAAATGAGGGACAGATTCAGAGAAGGCAGGGACCAATCCTGACAGAATTCCAGATCTTATACCCTTGATTACCAATATAAATTGTAAATTTTTGTATTTGCTCTTACTGTAATGTCTATTTTTTCTTTTTCAGTCATTGGTTGCTGCCATCATAGTGGATCGCAAAATCACTTTAACATGCATAATTAAAATCAGCAATATATTGTTTGATTGGCGTTGCTAAATTGCCCTTAGGTGTGCATGTGTGCGTGAATGGTGTGCGAGTGTGCCCTGCGATGGGCTGGCCCCCCATCCAGGGTTGTTCCCTGCCTCGTGCCCATTGCTTCCGGGATAGGCTCCGGACCCCCCGCGACCTAGTAGGATAAGCGGGTTGGACAATGTATGGATGGATGGAATATATTGTTTGAGATTGGGCTGGCAGACTAAGGCAAAGCATTACTGCATTCACAATCTTCATAAATAATGACACCATTGCAGTATTGAACCAAGATACACTACCAGTCAAAAGTTTTTGCACAACACAGGTTTTTACCACTTTTCCATTTTTTCATAAACTGCAGATTTTTAATTCCTGTTAAGCATTGTAAAGTTGAGTGAAGTATAAATGAAAATACAGAAAATGTCCTCTATAATATGGAAAGACTATATAACAGTGCATGTCTGACATATTTTGGTGTTTCCAGATTATTGCATGAGAACGCAACAAAAATTCCAGGTTCTTGTTCCTGAAAAAAAATTCCTGGGTGTAAAAGTCAGGAGGCGCTTTCACACCACCAGTACTTTTTTCAGGAACCAGAACTTTTTTCCAGAACCAGGGCATGAGTAAAATACACGGTAGGTCTAGTCTCCACCCACTTGTAGTCTGAAAAAGTATGTAATTGTAAAATGGAAATTGTGTAGGAACCCTGTGGAGCTAATATGTCTCAGACAGATAAATTATGAATAAGAATGTTAAACAAGGTATAAAAATAGAAGCAAGCTTTTTCTCTGTCCAAGTTCATTATGGTTAATTGTAGAGAAATATACGAGTTGCTCAGAACATAATGAGTCATGTTTTGGTGTCACCTGCTCGGCAAAGGGGAACTTTTAGCTCAGTTGTAGTACATTTATCCTAGATGTTCTATCCAGATCTGACACATTTATTAACTTGGTAATTCAATGCAGTCATTCAGCTTAATTACCTCATGCAAAGTAACAACAGCTAGGTCCCTCTTTTGGAGTTACTGGCTCATTTGGGCTACACAATCACAAACCAGATAAAACACCATTAAAGCTTTAGCAAAAAGATATCCCAAGAGGGGCTTATAGCTGTCAAACTGACTCTTTCTGTGGTTTTGTGCAGAAATTGATGGTCATGTAAGAATTATAGCAGGAAGACTTTTTTCATAGTGTTGCCATCTCATTACAGATAAAAAAGAATGTATTAGTAAAGTATGATTCTTGGCCCTCATTCAAATATCCTGGAGACTGGAGGTCGCGGTTAAGCTTTGGAATTTATGCTAGAGTTAATGTTCCCTCCTGAGAATGAAGTCTGATAGTCACTCAAATTACGTTCTCTGCAACCTTATACCTAGTACCCTGAAAAATCTTGTAATTAAACTTAAACTATATTAATTATATGTTCTAATTATCTAAATAGTTTAATGAAATGGTGGAAGTGTTTCAAGGTTCTGCATCCCAGAAAAGATGTGATGCTTTATTTGTCATTTCCATAAGTACAGGTACATTGGAATGCTTCTTTTTGCATATCTTCCTTCTGTTTATGTACTAGTGTTTGGTCCTTTCCTTTAGTCTCTTTGTCCTTGGAAAATCTTGTCTGCACCTAGTATCTACATCATGTGCTCTTTGTATCTCCTAATGTCTTAGACCCTAGTCCTGGAGCAATTGTTTACTGACCCACATCTGTCCCTCATCTAGGCCTTCTTGCCTGTGTATATAAATCCCTGCCTACCCTTTGTTCCCTTGCTAGCTGTTGCATGTGTTTGTTTTAGATGGTCCCTGCTGTACTGGGAAGCACCCAAGTGCAGAGCCAGTGTCTCATAGGTCACATGCATGCACACACTCACATATTATGGACAATTTAGTGATACTAAGTCAGTCACCTACTGTGTTATGCATTCCACACCCACAGACTGGGGGTGAGATTTGAACCTCGAAACCTTAAAGGATCTAGACCCTCAACCCAATAAACAAAAATTCCAAAGAAGTGTGTTCCTGCACATTTCATAAAGATTTCAAAGTGTCATAAGGTACAAACACAGAAATACTCATTCCTATATAGTCCAAAAAGTCTCATTCCCTATATAAGGTGGTTGCTGTTGCAGCTTTTATTGCAATTGCAATTGCAGTTAATCCGCTCCCACTTTACGGTCAGGACACCAGCATGCACTGTGACACACATAAGCAGAAATGTGACGATGTGCAGCACTGACAGTACTATACCAAACCTGACCGGCAAGAATTGTGAGCCATCTAACACTAACACCATAGACTGCTGTTAGCTGCTGAGAACCTGGGAAATAAGGGGCGTGTTCACAAAGCCCAGAGAGCCACAACCAGACAAGTTCCTGTTTTGCCACCCGAGGTGAGCTATCAGGTGTGACAGCAGCTACCATTCCCCAGGTATAAATTTCCCTTCCATTGTTAACCATTGTTTTAGTTCCTCTATGTCACATTGAGAATACAGACGGACTTCAGCTTATCAGGCATTGCTGAGAAGCATCAAGTTTTATCAAGAAGTTTATTGTCATATAAACAGTACAAAACATGTACATGTTAGAACCATGTAATGAAATTCTTACTTTGCTTGCACACCCTTTGAAAAAGATATAAAATGCAATAAATATACAGAATTATAAAAATATAAGAATCAGAATCACTTGATAAAGTGTACAGTGCTAAATGACATACAGTAAGAGCTGGATATGAATATGGGGCCAGATTAACTTGAGCTTTTAGAATTGTTCAAGATTGTCTGAGAGAAAAAGCTTTTCGTCAGTCTTGTGGTGCGTGACTTTATGCTCCTGTAGCATCTTCCTGAGGGGAGCGGTGTGAACACGATGTGTTGGGGGTGTGTATTGTCTTTAATTATGTTGTGGGCTCTCTTGATGACCCTACTGTTATAGATGTCCTGCAGAGAGGGTAAGGTTGTTCCAGAAATGTACAGTGCAGTTTTAATTACACGCCTTCCTCTCCTGCACAGAATGGTTGCCATACCATAGGGTGATAGAACTGGTGATGACAATCTCTACTGTACCCCTGTAGAAATTGGTTAGGATTTTGGTTGGCATACCAAATTTCCTCAGCTTCCTCAGGAAGTACAGGCCTTTGTGCGCCTGGTTGATGAGTTGTTGCGTATTATGAGTCCAAGTCAGATCCTCACTGATGTAAGTTTAAAAGAATTTCACTCTCTTTACTTCGTTCACACAGATATGAACAGGAGTGTGCTGCGGCTTCTTTTTCCTTGGGACGATGATCATCTCCTTGGTTTTATCTGTGTTCAAAGTGAGGTTGTTTTTCTGACACCAGGCCACAAGTCCTACCACCTCGGTCCTATAGTCTGTCTCTACCCCCCCGGTGATCCCAAGCATTTGTGAACAGCGGCATTCAGGATTTCATGTTCTTAATTTAAGTTGTTTGAAACGCACAGCATCCATTAGGAGTCACAGTGATTAGGAGTCATCAAAGCTTATTTAGCATAAAGGTCACAGTTCTCGTTGTGTGGTGGGAAAGCAACACACAAAGGTGGCTAGGAACTACAACAATTCAACAGCTCAGGAACTTGGACCCAGGTTTCTGATCTTTGGTGGGAAGGGATCTTTGGAGTGGTGTTCAGGAAAAAAAAACCCATCCCGATAACACCTTCTGCAGGGAAAATGTTAGTGGACATGCTTTTGAAATTCACACTGACTTTCCAAAGTGATGGTTGTGACAATGACATACCAGACTGATGGATCGTTGACAGTATGCAAACTATTACAGGTATGTTGGCACTAATCTCAATATTAATTATATATGCCACAAAAAAAATGTCACGCCCAGCTCCGTCCAATCCTAATGTGTGCCACGCCCACCTCCTTACCTCCTGTTTTTGCCTGATTTTCATCACCTGTTGCCTATTCCTTTTGCCTTGTCTTGTGTATTTAGTCCGAGTCTCAGTCAGTCTTCCCCAGATTCGTCATTGTATTGTCATGTACTGGTCCTTATCCGTCAGTCTGCCTGTAATAAACCCCGTCTGTCCTTATTCACGGCTCTGCTTCCCGGCTCGCCTTCTCCGCAATCGTGACCAAAAAAGTGACACTTTAAAGTTTTAACAATTTCAACTTCTGAAAATAGCTTTCTGAAAAAGGTATGTTTAAAGTTTATTTACAGACTGTGGCTGAGAGGCTTCAGACTCCAGAGGGTAAATTTTCAGAGAAGGCTGAAATCGGGTGCAGACAGGGGTTATATGCAAATGTGGGGACATGAGATGTAAATGAAAGGCAAATCATGAAATCATGAATTTGATCCAAATGACTAAGCCCTAAATTACACTGAACTGTCCAATACAAGCCTAATCATTGCCCCTAACTTGGCACCACAATGGGAGCAAAGTCAGCTTGGTAGGGATCTGTACTTCTGTCTGGAAGGTTGTGGGCTTGAATTCTGTAGCTAGCAGAGTAATAATATCACTCCTGGGCCCTTGTGCAAAGCTCTTCCATGGGAGCTGGATGCTGGCTGACCCTGCTGCATATTGACACCCCAGAAGTGGGGTCGCCTGCCCCCGCCATGACCGCTTCAGATCCTCACAAATGTGAACATTTGCTAATAATACTTGGGCACCTCTAACCCCAACCTATAATAGTCTGCTAGCCTGAATTATAACACACTATACTGTATATGCATGTGAAATTACTTTGTCATTTCCTATCAAGACCTTTTTGTTTAAAATACAAACCATCAAATTAATGCCCCTTTATATGCAATGTTACTACTGTATGCACTGGGAGCTCTAAGTTTTGGACTGTATTAAAAATCCAAAATTAACGGCATTGAGCATTTTAAAAGTTACTACGAAAAACACAAGATTCCCCAGTCACAAAGACAGCTGACGTAAGAGAGGCAGGTTACCTTGACGGGAAGCTCCTTCCTTGTTGGGTTCTTGCCAACCTGAAGCTTTAATTCATGCCTTGGCTGAGAATTGTAAACACAAGACATGCAATTAGTGAAATTCTCATAAAGGTAACTTTTGAAATTGCTTAGATGCTTGAAATAACTATAAAAGAAACTGACCTCACAGGAGATTTCCTTTTTGCATAGGTAATGATGAGGTACTGTAATATTTAGCCTCATCATTCCCTGAATAACCATCCTACTAATAACATGCATTTATTCAACACTTAGTTTTTCATGCTTTTGGTGTTGAGTGAGCAGGAGTTTTGCTGTGTTTCACTGATGTTTACCACAGGATGTTTACTTACCTCCTGGCCAAGCGGGTAAGTGACATGTAGGGCAGGGATGGACGGGTGCTGGCAGCCTGAGATACCTGGTAAGTTCCTTTGGCTGTGGCCTTGCACACTTTAGTTCCCTACTGCATTTTGTGTGACTGGCATTTTGCCTTTGCCTTTCCCACCCTGGCTGTAAATAATCAGCAATTTGTGTTGTTCACCCTGCAACCAGTCCTTGGATCCCACTTGTGTCCTGACAGTGATTAAACTTCAACAATCAGATCTGAAACATGGGATTGCAAGTTGCACAAGACCTAAATTATTCTGTTGTCACTTTTGTCATGAACCCGGGGGTTCTGGCACAGGGGCAAGGCATGGTCCAGACAGGAAGGAAGGAAGGTGGATGATCCACTGGCAGCTCCTCAAAACAGGGGTTTATCAACTGAACAGAAAATACAGGGATCACTACAAAACAAAAAGGACTGCGAGGAGTCAAAACTAAAAAGAGGAAAAATAAAGACTAACTACAAAGGGTCAGTGTAACAAGGAGCAGGCAGGTGGGCAGGTGGGCAGGAAGGCAAGAAGTACAAAAATTAAACACAGGGTAATTCCTAACATTCTGAAAACAACTGAAATACACAACTGACATACATCAATGACCAACTCAGGAAATGAACTAAGACAGGAATTCAAATACAGAAACTAAAACGGGTAATGACGCAAGGAGTGAGACATGAAACAATCATCCAATTAGGGAGGGCACAGGACAACGAGCAATCAGGAAACACACAAGGTTCAGTTACAAGAACAGGCAACAGGGGAAACTAATAATTAACTCGAGGAACTCAAACTAACAGAGGAACTATGAAACAGAATCTAATACTAGGAGAATAACAGACGGGTAAAACACAACCACGGGCACAAAGCATGAAACCAAATACAAATCACAAGACACAGGAACTAGAAAACTCATACAAATGAAACACTAGGAAACAAAATCTACAAAAAATACAAAAACAGAGGCAGCAGGATTTTAACATATGAGTGAGGAGTTGACAGGTAGCCACATGCTCAGCTCATTGAGCTATGTGGCCATCAGGGAAGCAGGGGAAACACTAAAGACTAACAATGGGGAGGACAGGATGGCCAGCGACACCTGCTGGCCAAACAGGGAGAAGACACGAACGACTAGGACAAACAGGTGCTGACCCTGACAACATTATTTTACACTATATATTGTATCACCTGCCCCTTTAATTGTATCAGTCCATCTATCCATCCGTTTTCTTCTGTTTATCTGGGGTCGGGTCGCAGGGGTAGCAGTCTAAGCAGGGATGCCCAGCCACCTCCTCCAGCTCCTCCGGTGGAATACCAAGGCGTTCCCAAGCCAGCCCAGAGATTTAATCTCTCCAGCATGTCCTGGGTCTGCCCCAGGGCCTCCTCCTGTTGGACATACCCAAAACACCTCCCAGAGTGCAGGGAGCCATCCAGGAGGCATCCTAGATAGATGCCCAAACCACCTCAACTGGCTCCTTTCGATGCGGAGGAGCAGCAGCCCTACTTTGAGCCCCTCCCAAATGTCTGACCTCCTCACCCTGTCTCTAAGGCTGAGCTCAGCCACCCTGTGGAGGAAATTCATTTCGGCCGCTTGTATTCGCGATCTCATTCTTACGGTCACTACCCATAGTTCATGACTGTAGGTGAGGGTAGGAACGTAGATCAACCAGTTAACAGAGAGCTTTGCCTTCCGGCTTAGTTCCCTCTTCACCTAAACAGAATGGTACAGTGTCCGCATTACAGCCAACACTGCACCAATCTGTCTGCTGATCTCCCGCTCCTTTCTTCCCTCACTCGTGAACAAGAACCCAAGATACTTAAATTCCTCTGCTTAAAGCAGCAACTCATCCCCCACCAGAAAAGGGTAATCCACCCTTTTACAGAACCATGGCCTCAGACTTGGAGGTGCTGATCCTCATCCTGACCACCTCATTCTCAGCTCTCTACTTCCCACACCAGCTCAGACTCATTTCCCACCAGACAGGTTACATTCCATGTACCTAGAGCTAGTTTTGGTAGCTGACAATCGGTCAGCTGAGGCCCCTGCATTCTACATTGCACCTGATCCCCACGGCTCCCCCTGCAGGTGGTGGGCCCACAGGAGGGCGGACCCACGTTATTTCTTCAGGCTATGCCCAGCTGAGACTCATGGGTGGAGGCCTGGCCACCAGGCACTCGAGCTCCACCCTGGCCTGGCTTCAGGACCCAGAGACCCTGGTCTCCCCAGTCCAGACGTTGTAACATGGTCATTTATTGTAGTCATCGTGGGAGTCTATTTGAACTGCATTTACTCTGGCTGCTCACCAAGGGCCACTTTGCCTTGGGAAACCCTACCAACACCATAGCTTCTAGGACCACAGAAGCACAAAAACTGCTCCACCACGATAAGGAGGTGATTCATGGAGGGCTAATTGTATTGATGAATTTGCTAAATGAATGATAGAATTTCCTATTTAAAGGAACATTCCATGTAATGTCCCTTTAAATAATTATTTATTTGGCTATTTTTAGATATTTGCGTTATATGAAGTTCAGTTCAGACACAACATAAACTCAATTTCATACTGTGTGTAGGCTTCTGATTCAAGAAACGCTGGCTGAAGAGGCTTCAGCTTCGAACAGCTGATCTGAAAATGTAAGAGAGGCATCAATTAGGTCCCTGTCAATTGGGAGCATCATTAATTTAATATTTATTGTATAGAGGACCCTCTTAATGCCCTAATGAATACAATAGAAAGTGCTTGTGTTGTCTCTGGATATTTCATGGTTATACATATAAAGCAATGCATTCTTCAAAGTGTTTCACAGACACTAGGTAGAAAAAGATTCTGATTGCAGCAATTTGCCAAATATCTTAGTTAAGTGCTTGAGATATTGTTTCAGCCCAAGTCTCGTGTGACCTGGGGAACGGATGACACAGGCTTCTCTGCATTTTAGGCTTGTCTGCAGCCATGTGGGCTTAAGGGTCAAACTGGTCTGGAAAGTTGTACTGGAAGTGCGGCACTTGGAATAATGGCAAAATACAGTGACACATAGGTTCGGCTGTAGTGGTGTCCAGGGGCATGGATCCACAAGCTTCACAGTCCAAATCCTGAAGGCTTCAACTGCTGTACCTTTGAGCAAGGAAACTGAAAGGTAATTGGAGCTCTGCTGTAAGGCTGCTGAGAGAGCCCCTAAACTGTCCGTGGATATTGTCTTTTTTATGTTGCCCTCTGCCTGTAGACAGAGTAGATTGAGCCGTACAAAGGCAGAAAGTGTTTCAGAATTTGCACCTCAGATGGTCATTGAGCATATAAGCATATACTTATATTCTCTGAATATGCAGGTAAGACAGTGGTAGAGTAGCTCCCACTAGTGGTTTAATGTTGAAATGACTTACCTCTTATCTTCCAGAAAGTGAATGCTGTACTGGTGGAGAATGGGAGACCTGATGAGAAGATAACCTCCAGGTGGTTAACAGAATTGTCTACAGTCCGAATGAGTTGACAGCAACCATCTGATCTGTTTCAAGGATACACAGGCTTGACTGCCTGAAAATTATAGCTATATTATTATGATTAATATTACTTATATTCAATGTTAGTATTTTTTGTATTTTGCAGGCCAAAAGATCATGATCTACAATGCAAATGAGGTATGAGAAATTTCAGGTGGAAATAGTAATGTGAACATAGTTTGAATAGTGTACTTGTTACAAAAATGTAATTTTCTTTTGTGCTTACTTAATGACTGGTAATAGTGATTTCCCATTCCTAGAAATGGTGAAAATAATATCAGCAGAATCTCATGTGAGTGCCTGCATTGTCACGCAACCAAGATGTGTTTAAAGAAAAGGATATTTACCTCCGCTGCTCAAAGAGCAGACTTCTTACTGACCTGGACTGTGAGGAACCAGGATGAGGGATTCAGGCGAACATAGCTGTCAGTTTGTGACCAGCACTGGTGTGGGGAGCGGCTGATACATGCTGAGAGGCAAGCTGCTGTCCCTCAGATGGGGACCACGCTGGTGTACCTGTGACCTTTCTCTTAATATTATCTTCTGTAAAAGGTCTGACTCTTAACTCTTGTAATGAGATGTTTTCACTTCTCAATTTAAGTGAGCTAAATTATCTCGAAGCCTGTGATCTCCTTAAGAGCTCTCTCATGCCCCTCCCAATGTGGACAGACTCCTTGGGCCTCTTGCAGCGCGGCACCCCTACCAGAATGGCTGTGCTGAAGGCTCAGGGACTGCTGGCCTTCATACTGCCAATGACAGCAAGCTGTTTCAACACAAGCTTCCTAGGAACACCCACCTGTCTTGGTAAACAAGACAACACCTGATTATTTATTTATTTATTAATTTTTTAATTTAATTTTTTTTTGACTTCAGAACAACAAAGAAAGTCTTTATTTTGCATGTCAGCAATTTATTTTCAGTTACAAGATAATGGATGATAAAATTGGTAATGAGAAAAAAACATGACTTTTTCATTTTACATTAAAGAGACATCAGAATGCAGATTTATACTTATAAAAAGAAGTTAAAGCACAGTCTGGAAAAAGCAAACCTTGCACGTTTTTCAACATTGAAAGATGGGGGCGGAAAGCTGCACTGTTCCAGCTCCATGCATGCGATCCTTTTTGACCTGCCTTTCTTTCCAGTGGAAAATCATGCACTGCTTTTCACTGCAAATAACCCTACCTGGTTACAGTAAATGATGATGGTTGGTCCTTATTGATCAGCTGTAACACAGTTGTGTCCTTATTAAAACTAAGTACAACACCATCAAAACTTTGATTTCAGGTAATAAGGTTGTGTTCAACTTCTGGAATTAAAGATTATAACCACACATTGATTGACTACTATGATTTGCGTGGCTGGCGCTATGCAGGTATAGAAAATTAATCGAACACCCTTCTGACCAATCAGATTTGAGAATTCAACAGTGCCATTGTATAAGTCAAATCAGTTTTTAAAAAAAATCAATTCAGAAATATTTGCTTTGAACTTTTGCCAGGATCAGCAGCAGGCGGCAAATGTGGCAGAGGACAAGTGGAACTTAAATGGATTAGAGGGCAAGAGGACATGAGATACGGGGAGGGGAAGGCAGGGGGGTCGTGACCTACACTGGAGAGGGAGTAATCTGCTCGCCATGTAGGGACATGTGCCTCTTACCAGCGCACCACCTGGCTGCCATAATCCAGGGGGGTGGCGGCCTCCTCTTCCTCCCAGCGGTGCCGTGAGAGGATGGCCCGATGCTCCCTTGGCCGGCACCGTTCCTGATGCCTCCGGAGGCGCTCCTCATGGCGCTCCTGCTGCTGGGAAAACTGGACACGCTGCAGGAAGAGGTCCTTGGCGAAGTCGTACAGCTGCATGTCGAGGCTGTTGAGGGCTTCAATGCGGCGATGTATGTCCTTGGCCACATTGACGGAGGCCGCTCGTGTGCTGTTGATCTGCGTGAAGGCCGAGATGAAGCGCAGGTGGAACGTTCGCTCGAACAGGTATTGCGTCTTGCGCTGGAACTCGGTGAGCCCATAGAAGGCCATGTTCTTCAGGTTGGTCTTGGCGCTGCTCAGCAGGGTCCGGCTCCGCTCACTCTCGTTCATGGAGGACAGGTTGTAGCAGCCCACTAGACTGAGGTCGGCAAGCATCCGCACCTGTCGGTTGTTGGCCAGATTTGAGGGGCAGTCCATGAACTCAGATAGAGCTACATCCGACCAATCATCTCCCTGGTAGCAGGTGGGCAGCTCATCCTGCGTGGGTGAGCGCCCGTCGCACATGTGAAGTGATGTCTTCCAGGTGGCACCACGTTGCACGTGCTTCCATTCACTCAGGTAACGTGACACAGGGTCACGCAGTAGTGTGATGTAGTAGAAGTTCCTGTTGGGGGAGGGGGGGGGAGGGAATCAAGGCTGTTAGTGCTAACAGATTTAGGTCAGGGCTCTGTGTAGGATATTTAAGTTCTTCCACAGCAAACTCGCCCAAACTTGTCTTTAAGGCCCTTGCTTTGTGCACTGGAGCACAGTCATGCTGGAACAGAAAAGGACCTTCCGCAAACTGTTCCCACAAAGTTGGAAGCATAGAATTGTCAAAATTGTCTTGGTTTGCTGAATCAATAAGTTTCCCTTACTAGAACTGAGGGGTCTGCCTCAACCCCTGAAAAACAGCCCCATACCATTATCCCTCCTCCACCAAACTTTACAGTTGGCACAATGCAGTCAGACAGGTAATGTTCTCCTAGCATCCACCAAACCCAGACTCATCCATCAGACTGTCAGACAGAGAAGCGTGACTCGTCACTCCAACAGAACATGTTTCCACTGCTCCAGAATTGAGTGGCATTGTGCTTTACACCACTCCATCCAATGCTTGGCATTGCATTTGATGATGTGAAGCTTGCATGCAGATGCTTGGCCATGGAAGCCCATTCCATGAAGCTCCCAGTGCAGTTTTTGTGCTGTGATTAATGCCAGGGTAAGTTTGGAACTCTGTAGTTATTGAGTCAACAGAGCATTAGTGACATTTACAAACTATGCGCCTCAACACTGGATGACCCCACTCTGTTACTTTACGTGGTCTTTACGAGTTTCTGTTGTTCCTAAACACTTCCTCTTTGTAATAATATCACTTACCGGTGACCGTAGAATATCTACCAGGGAAGAAATTTTATGAACTTTTTGTAAAGACGGCATCGTATGACAGTACCATGCTTGAATGCACTGAGCTCTTCAGGATGACCCATTCTTTCACCATTTGGTGTGTTTGAACAGGCAAATCTGCAAACTGTGTTGGATTCTGACCCTCCAAGACCAGAATTGGGGAATCCTGCTCTGCGATGTTCTCATAATGACAAAATTGCCTACCAATGCTTTTCTCAGAATGTCCCCACATGATTAAGTAACATATGACTGTAATCTTGAGTTGAGTCAGCTACGTATGTTAACGTAGGTGGCTGTGCACCAGTTCTCGGTGTTTTATGAAACCCAGAAATTGATGAGGTTGAAAACCCAGTGGCAGGGCATGCTCTACATTTTAAAGGTAATTCAGATCAACCACCACCATCTTTTTAACATTTAAATGTATTTAACATATGCTTTCTTCCAAAGCAACATACAATTAAGCCAAGCTTAGTTGCATGAAACCCTAGCAAATGGCGCATTCTGGGTGAACTTGGCCTGTTTCATAACGTTTACAAACAAACGCCATTGCAATGAGAGCCCAGTGTCAGAACATCCTTCAGCAAGGCAAATATAAGTGCAGCTCAGCACTGGAGTTGTTGGAAATGTAAGTTTGTTTGTGAGTTTATTCATGTTCAGCTCTTCAGAGAAGCTATCAGATGAAACACATCTGCCAACTGCAATGATAAAAGTCCAAGACACCCAAAAAAACACCCAAACTCTTGCAGACAATTTTGTCAAGGAGTGAAATTATCGATGTTGAAAATGTTTGAGGTGTTCCTCCGCTGAGTAATGTCACAGTATTAATTTAGATATTTACCCTAAATAGTATAGTGTGTTCTTTATACAGACGCTCCTCTACTTACGAAAGAGTTATGTTCCAAACGGTTGTCCGTAACTTGAAATGTTTGTAAATCGTTATTTAACATTATTTTAATGGTATATACAAGTACAAAGAACTGGGATGCTGGGAGTATGCATGCTACGCTGCTGAGTAGCGGGAGTAGCAGTCAGAAGTCGTAGTAGGCGGAACTGGCGTACAGAAAAAAAAACGGATGTTGCGGACAGGAAACGGGAGCCCAAGGAACACAATTTGTACTTGCAGTCCTCTTCGTTCGTATGTATGAAAGTTCGTAAGTAGAGGACCGTCTGTATATCCTTGATTACATTATCCATAACAGCTTAACCACTGCAGAATAAATAACAATATATTTTCTAATATGTTTCACAATTGTTTTGGCAAGGAGACAAATCCTTGTTTGATTTGCACAGGACTTTCATAGATAACATTGGGTCAGAGACTGTAAATATGATTACATAAGTTATCACCAAACTAATGTTCTCTGTCACTCCCAGTCATCTAACCTTTTTCTCTGTATCCATTTCCAAGTCTATCTGTAATGAAAGTCCTCTCAGTTACCCACCTTAGCATGTTCAAGTTGCACAGCTTAATGTAAACATTCAGCAGATTTGCACAGACAATAAGGAGGGCACAAATTATTCTATCTATTTTATTGAACGTTTTCTGATTTATGGAGTGGTTTTCTCCTGCAGGACCTGAGGCAGTCACTCGGTCTGCATTGACTGAAGGTCCCAGGGCTCTCAAGTTTCACGAACTGCTCACGATACACATGCAGTTCCACCAGCTCACATGCCACATCTTGTATTTCTCATGCTGATAAGTAAAAAATAACACCCACCAAGTTGTTCTGTTATGTAGAATTACTGGACAAGGCGCAGGCATATAGAGCAGAGTTTTCTGCAGAGTTCATAACTGTCCCAAATTATATAGAGTTAATAGCCACCAACCAGCCAATCAGAAAATAGCTTTTTGGTGTCTCCATGTCAATTCCAAAATAAGTCAGATGTGATCCCAC
The DNA here is from genome assembly GCF_048594095.1 of Paramormyrops kingsleyae. Lineage (NCBI taxonomy): Eukaryota > Metazoa > Chordata > Actinopteri > Osteoglossiformes > Mormyridae > Paramormyrops > Paramormyrops kingsleyae. The sequence continues at coordinate 77,026,803 of NC_132797.1, read as the reverse complement.
TACAAGCACATTATTACATGGATGCACACACAAACAGAGTGCAGACAAGGTGGGAGTGGAAGAGCAACATCGGACGAATGTGGTAGGCAGGGCTCTGAAGTCTCACACATTCACAGTTAGACACACGATCCAGCCCTAACAGATGTAATCTCACTCCAAACTTTGGGTGAAACTTGAGAGCCCTGGAACGTCCCTTATACAAAAGAAAATGATTGATAGTTGATGTTACTTTAACAAGATATATAGCTTTATTAATGTTGGACTAAAAGTCTAAAAGTGCAATAACTGGATTAGGATATATGCAATATTTAGTGCAATGACAGTAAATCACCTGTTTAAATACTAGTCTAAATACTGTAAATACTGTTGCACTTTATTGTTCAACTGTCCTGTGTGCCTTTAATTTGCCCTCGGGGATAAATAAAGTTTTTTTAATTGAATTGTTTAGTCTTCTGTTTCTGTAGGCTACTAAAAAAAGTCCCTGGGTACTCGAAGGCCCTCCTTTCTGGAGAAGACCAATACTGAAGACCTGTTTGAAAGAGATGTGTAATTTACTGGGTGACTTTTAGACTCTTACAATCTATGTAAGAGAGAGATAGAATACCGCTTCTTTCAAAAAGATTTATGACCCAAAGGTCATAAAGGTCACGGGTCAAAAGTTCACTGGATGGGCGGTTCTGGGGCGTGACGTCACCTGGCTGTGACGTTGGGATAGGGGTTTATTTGTATATAGTTTATTTATTTATTATAATTATTATAATTTAATTATTTATTATAATTTAATTATTTATTATAATGTAATTATTATTATTTTATATTGAGTAGAGTGCTTATGAGTGTGTTGTTTTGTCTGCATCCACCGGGTGCCGAGCAGGGGACTGAGCAGGGGGGTTAAGGTCTCAAACACTGGGTCTGAGTGGGGGTGGGTTACCTGATGGAGTGTGAGCGTACGCTGTACCACCGTGGTAAGGTCCGTGGCTTTGGAGAATCTGTAGAAAAGGGCTCTGAGAGAGCGATGCTGTGTCTGGTGCGGTACCGTGGTAAGGTCCCGTGGCTTTGGATAATCCGCAAAGGACTCGGAGAGAGCGATGCCGGAGAGCTGAGAGTTGTGCTGCGCGAGACTGAAAGAAATCCTGTGAGAATGACCAAGTTGGAGCTAAGAATGAGAGGAGGAGCTGGGTCTGACGTCCAGTAAAAAACGCTTAGCAGTAGTTTGACCATCTGTGTGTGTGTGTGTGTGTGTGTGTGTGTGAAAGCCGACACCCCCCTGCAGCAGTAGCAGTTTGGCCTTGTGTTTTTCCTCATGCAACCTATGTACATCCCGATAGGTCAAATCCCGGTCAAACTGTAATTTGGGGCACAGATCAAGTTTGACACTTTGTATTTCAGTAAATTTTGTTAAAAGTTTTGTCTTTTCCCCCCGACTCCCCGCCACACATCAAGTTTGACATTTTGTATTTCAGTAAATTTTGTCTTTTCCCCCCGACTCCCCCCATACCGTCTACGCAGTTAAAACGTACATCGAAATAGACAACAGATAAAACTTGACAGGACGTATATTTCTCCTTAAAGAATCCTAAAAAGTAAGCAACCGGTGAAATTTTTATTACCTTGAGAAGGGTCCCCCTCCTTTGGTAAAGAGACACAAGTACCCCACACCCCGTATCATCAAGGCATTGCCCTACTGGAAAGAGAAAACTACATGGGACCTGCATAGAGTAAGTATATTATTTCTTTTACGCGTGTTTTATGATATTTTACGCGTGTTTTATGATAAACACAATACAATAAAATAACTTAAAATAATTATTTTATTTTTAGAGATTCAGCTATTTTGGGTTTGTTTTTTTTTCTCTACGGGAGACACTGCGGATAGAAAACTCCATATAGTGAGTATATTATTTCTTTTATACATATGATAAACGCTATACATTAAAAATAACTTATTCTAATAATAGGTATTCTCTATTATTTTATGTACAAGAGAGACGGCACGGACCGGTCAAGAGAAAATCTACGCAAGACCTGAATCAGCAGGTATGGATGGAGCAACACCCCCCCTCCTATACCTGAAGCGCTATTAAATGAAATAGACAACATCAACAACGCTAATAATGATGAAAATGATGCGGTTTACTTTGCTCAACACGACTCGCCACCCGCAGCGTCTGGTGAAGCGACGGCCCAAGAGCCCTGTTTGCTACCATCCTTAGAGACATTATTAATAACCTTCCGGTGCTGATAGGGTCGGCACCGACCCATTTTTAAGTTTAACATGCATAAAAGCACCACATATATTTGTGCATACTCTTAAAACAAAAGGCTCCATATTGAACCTTTTAGCTTGGTACATATATGACACTCCTTGGACATTCTCAATTAAAAGAAATGGCACCTTTTTGAAGGCAATGGTTATATTTCCTCTGGTTAGAACCCCTATAGTTCTATATAGCACACCCAAGAACCTTTTTTTTCGAAATATATACTGCATCAAAGTTTTTTGACTTTGTCAGGAATCTCTATTTAAACTAAATAAATTAAAACAAAATCAAGGTAAGGCATCCCCACACATGTAAGGTAAGATAAGACCAGTTCAGTTTATTTATATAATTCTCTAGAGGTTTATTTTATCATTATTTTTTATTGAAAACGAGAGGAATGCTGTCAAAAGAAAGGTCCAGAAAGCCACACCAAAAATATTAAAACCAATCTTTTCATGGATAAGGAAGCCTAACAAGGTAACCAAGAAGTAAGAAACAAATTGGATGATAAATAATTGTTTTGAGGGTATCTTATGGCTGATGTACTGTAAGACACGTGCTGCTTGACACCGACCCGTCTAACATAAGAGACAGGAACAGAAAGCTAACATAGGCCGAAGGTTAAGCGTGTTAAATGAAAGGCAGCGGGATAATTCCCCATAATGCCGCACTATAACAAAATCAAACGCGACGTGAAAACGTTTAATAGACCTCAATAAAAATGTCAGGGACGTCTACGACAAACGCAGATTGTTGCCTAGTGGGGAAACTGCCTTTTGGATACCGAAATGTAAAACTAGCAGCATCGCAAAAAGGGTGTTGTAAGTCTTTAAAAATATTTCATCGAATGAATTTGTTAGTGTAACATGAAAGTGTTTCAAAGATGTACAGATGTTTTAAAATGTAATATGAAAGTTTTTCAAAGTAAGATGTACAGATGTTTTAAAATGTAACATGAAAGTTTTTCAAAGTAAGATGTACAGATGTTTTAAAATGTAACATGAAAGTTTTTCAAAGTAAGATGTACAGATGTTTTAAAAAATGTAACATGAAAGTTTTTCAAAGTAAGATGTACAGATGCTTTAAAAATGTTCGGGTGTTTTATTTTCTAGACGCGTTGTACAAAAACGGTTTGTTATGTGTACGCAGCGCAAGCATGTTTGTACAAAGTTTTATGCATTCATTTTGCGAATCAGTTTTGAAATCTAATATGAACGTGGCTTTTATTTTACAAAAACAAAGTTGCAAAAAATTTGTAGGCTCTTTATCAAAGCAGATTTTGTTAATATAACATGAAGTTTTTTTTTATTATTTTCAAAGTTGCACAAGGGTTTTAAAATGTAACATGTACACGTGTGTTTTATTTTTCAAACTTGTACAAAAACGTGTGTGTACATTTATCAAATGAGTTTTAAAATGCAACATGTACAGGTATTTTATTATTCAAAATAAAAGTTGTACATACATTTTGTTATATGTATGCAGCACGGTCATGTTTTTAAAATGTGCTAATATTTGCGGGATGGTGGGAATAAAGCGTATTTAAAAGGGGTACCTCTCGTGGAATCTACCAATCTTTAGCAGCTTTTGAACCCTGAGCCACACGGGGACTGGGGTTTTTAACCGTGAGACTCGACACCTAGCTACGCATTAGATCCTTACTTCAGCAATGGTCCCCATGTACCCAGTGTAGGGTCAGGTCCATCGCAAGAGAATGTCTCCGCCGTGAAAGAACGATCCACCAGCATTTTGTGTATCAACGAATCTGTAATCATTCTTTCCATTCATTATATGCTGAGTTTTCCAAAATTGTTTTTTAGCTGAAGCATCAAAAGCTGTAACTTCGAGTGCACCTGGTTTAATAGCATTTTATTTATAACAGTAGGAGCTTGTAAACTGCATTTAGCGGTCGCATGAAAACACATTAAAAACTTTGAAGAATAAAGCTTTAGTTATTTTTAATAAAGACGGCTTTCTAGTAAATGGTTTTCCTACAAGGTGACCCCGCGGCCTATACTTAAGACATCCGGGCGCCTGATTTGAGATGTTTACTGAGGACGGTATGTTAAGTTAACAGTGGTGACTGAGCTGCACCGTGTTTGACTCTTAATGAAACTTAGACCTAATTCAACAGAACCAGTCGTCATCCACTTTGCAGTGAGATTTCTGTGCGAAATGTGAACAAAGATTCATTTTCTTACTTTACCACTTATCGGATAACAAGGGAAATGGCAGCGGCAATAACCTACACAGTTATTTGTTCCTTCCATATGTATATATATAGCACCGCAGAACGTTTTGCACTTTTTTGCACTATTTGTTTATTGTTTGTTGTGTGTTCTACATGCATGTTTGCACTGGAGGATCTGCTTTTTATTCTCATTGTACATGAGTATAGTGACAATAAAAAGGCATTTCATTCATTCATAATATGTCGGACACAATGGCTCTGAGCACCAGGGAGTCCGCCGTGAGGCGCACGAGCTGCTAGCTGATGTAATGCTGCGAACGGTCGGGGCTCTGACATTCTTAAGGTGCGGCTATCTATCCCCGAGACACTTTAGCCAGGAGCGTGTATATTTGCGCTTATTAATGCTGCAGTGTCAGGGTTTTGCTGACTCTTATAGAAAGCTGGCTAGCAATAACATTTTTAGCTGGTCTTTTTCATTTAGTACATACACGGTTTAGAAGAAAACCTAATCACCATTAAAAAAAATAAATAAATAAACGTACAAAACTATTGAAATCCCCCAGAAGCATGTGCATATTTTTCTGGTTTGCATGTTGTGTGTGTGTGTGTGTGTGTGTGTGTGTGTGTGTGTGGTTACCTAAGCACAGTCGGCCTAGTGTTTGATAGGTGATGGAGAAGCGTACGGTCGTGGGGACAATAAAGTACATGCGCCTATGCCAACATGTGTTTAAGTATAGCGACAAACATGGACGCTTTCTTTAACGTAAAACAGTTAAAGGCTCATACGGTTTTGTTTACATTTTTATTTTTTTAATTTCAAGTAGCCTCTAATCACCTTACATTATAGTTCTGATTTACTGTAGTCACCAATCAGAGTATTTTAAAACAATGGCACTGAAATGTCACCACATGTTAAAGCTAACAAAGTAACATGATTATATCAGCGGAACAAACCAGTCGCCGGTACGTATAGACAGATCATGTGTTGCTCAACAATCGACAGCATTTTGAAATCTATTTGTATTTAGACAAATATATTGGGAATAAAGCGTTGTGTTTTAAAAGGCAGACATTGAGGTCGAATTTAAATTGGTCACAATTGTATTGTTTTCCGCAGCTAGAAGTGTCGGCTGAGGTTGATTTTAATTGGCATGTCAGTTTAGGATTCTTGCAGACTACATTTTTCCATGAGACGTTTCCACGAAATTGTCATATAGGCCTATAACAGGCCTTCAGAAATTCATCACACACTGTCTGATATTACATTACAATTCATAAAATGCCCGGGGTGAACCTAAAACAAAGGAAGATGACGCTTCACGATTCTAATACACATATCACTTAATTTCAGAGTACCGCAATTCACTACATAACTTCTACTGCAAGAATCCTAAACTGACATGCCAATTAAAATCAACCTCAGCCGACACTTCTAGCTGCGGAAAACAATACAATTGTGACCAATTTAAATTCGACCTCAATGTCTGCCTTTTAAAACACAACGCTTTATTCCCAATATATTTGTCTAAATACAAATAGATTTCAAAATGCTGTCGATTGTTGAGCAACACATGATCTGTCTATACGTACCGGCGACTGGTTTGTTCCGCTGATATAATCATGTTACTTTGTTAGCTTTAACATGTGGTGACATTTCAGTGCCATTGTTTTAAAATACTCTGATTGGTGACTACAGTAAATCAGAACTATAATGTAAGGTGATTAGAGGCTACTTGAAATTAAAAAAATAAAAATGTAAACAAAACCGTATGAGCCTTTAACTGTTTTACGTTAAAGAAAGCGTCCATGTTTGTCGCTATACTTAAACACATGTTGGCATAGGCGCATGTACTTTATTGTCCCCACGACCGTACGCTTCTCCATCACCTATCAAACACTAGGCCGACTGTGCTTAGGTAACCACACACACACACACACACACACACACACACACACACACACAACATGCAAACCAGAAAAATATGCACATGCTTCTGGGGGATTTCAATAGTTTTGTACGTTTATTTATTTATTTTTTTTAATGGTGATTAGGTTTTCTTCTAAACCGTGTATGTACTAAATGAAAAAGACCAGCTAAAAATGTTATTGCTAGCCAGCTTTCTATAAGAGTCAGCAAAACCCTGACACTGCAGCATTAATAAGCGCAAATATACACGCTCCTGGCTAAAGTGTCTCGGGGATAGATAGCCGCACCTTAAGAATGTCAGAGCCCCGACCGTTCGCAGCATTACATCAGCTAGCAGCTCGTGCGCCTCACGGCGGACTCCCTGGTGCTCAGAGCCATTGTGTCCGACATATTATGAATGAATGAAATGCCTTTTTATTGTCACTATACTCATGTACAATGAGAATAAAAAGCAGATCCTCCAGTGCAAACATGCATGTAGAACACACAACAAACAATAAACAAATAGTGCAAAAAAGTGCAAAACGTTCTGCGGTGCTATATATATACATATGGAAGGAACAAATAACTGTGTAGGTTATTGCCGCTGCCATTTCCCTTGTTATCCGATAAGTGGTAAAGTAAGAAAATGAATCTTTGTTCACATTTCGCACAGAAATCTCACTGCAAAGTGGATGACGACTGGTTCTGTTGAATTAGGTCTAAGTTTCATTAAGAGTCAAACACGGTGCAGCTCAGTCACCACTGTTAACTTAACATACCGTCCTCAGTAAACATCTCAAATCAGGCGCCCGGATGTCTTAAGTATAGGCCGCGGGGTCACCTTGTAGGAAAACCATTTACTAGAAAGCCGTCTTTATTAAAAATAACTAAAGCTTTATTCTTCAAAGTTTTTAATGTGTTTTCATGCGACCGCTAAATGCAGTTTACAAGCTCCTACTGTTATAAATAAAATGCTATTAAACCAGGTGCACTCGAAGTTACAGCTTTTGATGCTTCAGCTAAAAAACAATTTTGGAAAACTCAGCATATAATGAATGGAAAGAATGATTACAGATTCGTTGATACACAAAATGCTGGTGGATCGTTCTTTCACGGCGGAGACATTCTCTTGCGATGGACCTGACCCTACACTGGGTACATGGGGACCATTGCTGAAGTAAGGATCTAATGCGTAGCTAGGTGTCGAGTCTCACGGTTAAAAACCCCAGTCCCCGTGTGGCTCAGGGTTCAAAAGCTGCTAAAGATTGGTAGATTCCACGAGAGGTACCCCTTTTAAATACGCTTTATTCCCACCATCCCGCAAATATTAGCACATTTTAAAAACATGACCGTGCTGCATACATATAACAAAATGTATGTACAACTTTTATTTTGAATAATAAAATACCTGTACATGTTGCATTTTAAAACTCATTTGATAAATGTACACACACGTTTTTGTACAAGTTTGAAAAATAAAACACACGTGTACATGTTACATTTTAAAACCCTTGTGCAACTTTGAAAATAATAAAAAAAAACTTCATGTTATATTAACAAAATCTGCTTTGATAAAGAGCCTACAAATTTTTTGCAACTTTGTTTTTGTAAAATAAAAGCCACGTTCATATTAGATTTCAAAACTGATTCGCAAAATGAATGCATAAAACTTTGTACAAACATGCTTGCGCTGCGTACACATAACAAACCGTTTTTGTACAACGCGTCTAGAAAATAAAACACCCGAACATTTTTAAAGCATCTGTACATCTTACTTTGAAAAACTTTCATGTTACATTTTTTAAAACATCTGTACATCTTACTTTGAAAAACTTTCATGTTACATTTTAAAACATCTGTACATCTTACTTTGAAAAACTTTCATGTTACATTTTAAAACATCTGTACATCTTACTTTGAAAAACTTTCATATTACATTTTAAAACATCTGTACATCTTTGAAACACTTTCATGTTACACTAACAAATTCATTCGATGAAATATTTTTAAAGACTTACAACACCCTTTTTGCGATGCTGCTAGTTTTACATTTCGGTATCCAAAAGGCAGTTTCCCCACTAGGCAACAATCTGCGTTTGTCGTAGACGTCCCTGACATTTTTATTGAGGTCTATTAAACGTTTTCACGTCGCGTTTGATTTTGTTATAGTGCGGCATTATGGGGAATTATCCCGCTGCCTTTCATTTAACACGCTTAACCTTCGGCCTATGTTAGCTTTCTGTTCCTGTCTCTTATGTTAGACGGGTCGGTGTCAAGCAGCACGTGTCTTACAGTACATCAGCCATAAGATACCCTCAAAACAATTATTTATCATCCAATTTGTTTCTTACTTCTTGGTTACCTTGTTAGGCTTCCTTATCCATGAAAAGATTGGTTTTAATATTTTTGGTGTGGCTTTCTGGACCTTTCTTTTGACAGCATTCCTCTCGTTTTCAATAAAAAATAATGATAAAATAAACCTCTAGAGAATTATATAAATAAACTGAACTGGTCTTATCTTACCTTACATGTGTGGGGATGCCTTACCTTGATTTTGTTTTAATTTATTTAGTTTAAATAGAGATTCCTGACAAAGTCAAAAAACTTTGATGCAGTATATATTTCGAAAAAAAAGGTTCTTGGGTGTGCTATATAGAACTATAGGGGTTCTAACCAGAGGAAATATAACCATTGCCTTCAAAAAGGTGCCATTTCTTTTAATTGAGAATGTCCAAGGAGTGTCATATATGTACCAAGCTAAAAGGTTCAATATGGAGCCTTTTGTTTTAAGAGTATGCACAAATATATGTGGTGCTTTTATGCATGTTAAACTTAAAAATGGGTCGGTGCCGACCCTATCAGCACCGGAAGGTTATTAATAATGTCTCTAAGGATGGTAGCAAACAGGGCTCTTGGGCCGTCGCTTCACCAGACGCTGCGGGTGGCGAGTCGTGTTGAGCAAAGTAAACCGCATCATTTTCATCATTATTAGCGTTGTTGATGTTGTCTATTTCATTTAATAGCGCTTCAGGTATAGGAGGGGGGGTGTTGCTCCATCCATACCTGCTGATTCAGGTCTTGCGTAGATTTTCTCTTGACCGGTCCGTGCCGTCTCTCTTGTACATAAAATAATAGAGAATACCTATTATTAGAATAAGTTATTTTTAATGTATAGCGTTTATCATATGTATAAAAGAAATAATATACTCACTATATGGAGTTTTCTATCCGCAGTGTCTCCCGTAGAGAAAAAAAAACAAACCCAAAATAGCTGAATCTCTAAAAATAAAATAATTATTTTAAGTTATTTTATTGTATTGTGTTTATCATAAAACACGCGTAAAATATCATAAAACACGCGTAAAAGAAATAATATACTTACTCTATGCAGGTCCCATGTAGTTTTCTCTTTCCAGTAGGGCAATGCCTTGATGATACGGGGTGTGGGGTACTTGTGTCTCTTTACCAAAGGAGGGGGACCCTTCTCAAGGTAATAAAAATTTCACCGGTTGCTTACTTTTTAGGATTCTTTAAGGAGAAATATACGTCCTGTCAAGTTTTATCTGTTGTCTATTTCGATGTACGTTTTAACTGCGTAGACGGTATGGGGGGAGTCGGGGGGAAAAGACAAAATTTACTGAAATACAAAATGTCAAACTTGATGTGTGGCGGGGAGTCGGGGGGAAAAGACAAAACTTTTAACAAAATTTACTGAAATACAAAGTGTCAAACTTGATCTGTGCCCCAAATTACAGTTTGACCGGGATTTGACCTATCGGGATGTACATAGGTTGCATGAGGAAAAACACAAGGCCAAACTGCTACTGCTGCAGGGGGGTGTCGGCTTTCACACACACACACACACACACACACAGATGGTCAAACTACTGCTAAGCGTTTTTTACTGGACGTCAGACCCAGCTCCTCCTCTCATTCTTAGCTCCAACTTGGTCATTCTCACAGGATTTCTTTCAGTCTCGCGCAGCACAACTCTCAGCTCTCCGGCATCGCTCTCTCCGAGTCCTTTGCGGATTATCCAAAGCCACGGGACCTTACCACGGTACCGCACCAGACACAGCATCGCTCTCTCAGAGCCCTTTTCTACAGATTCTCCAAAGCCACGGACCTTACCACGGTGGTACAGCGTACGCTCACACTCCATCAGGTAACCCACCCCCACTCAGACCCAGTGTTTGAGACCTTAACCCCCCTGCTCAGTCCCCTGCTCGGCACCCGGTGGATGCAGACAAAACAACACACTCATAAGCACTCTACTCAATATAAAATAATAATAATTACATTATAATAAATAATTAAATTATAATAAATAATTAAATTATAATAATTATAATAAATAAATAAACTATATACAAATAAACCCCTATCCCAACGTCACAGCCAGGTGACGTCACGCCCCAGAACCGCCCATCCAGTGAACTTTTGACCCGTGACCTTTATGACCTTTGGGTCATAAATCTTTTTGAAAGAAGCGGTATTCTATCTCTCTCTCTTATGTATTTTAAGTCCAGGCTCTAAAAGGCCAGGATTTCATTAAGCTGGGGATTTGTTGCTGCTAGTGTTCAAGCAAGGAGGCTTTGTCTAGTGCAGGGATGACAAACTGCAGTCCTGGGGGGCCGGAGCCCTGTGTAGCTTAGTTCTTAGTATTTGAGGGACAAAGAAACACCTTTGATCGTGTTGCCCCTGAAAAGTTCAGTTTGTGTCTTTAAAATTTGGACTGGTGGTACATTTTATGCTTTTTAAACTGATGGTCAGTTGAGGCAGAGATGGTCAATCTGCCTGCACATTATATAAGTTACGTTGGTGTGTATAATGAACGTTCCATCTATGAAACACCGTTCAGTCCAAATGCTGTCCCCTGGAGCAAATCCAGAGTGATTCTGCAGCCCTGGCAGAATGATGATGATCCATGAATTTTGTAACATTTTCATTTTATCCCTGTGAAAAAAAACCATCAGCAGGCATTCATATTCATAGGAGTCTAGGAGGGCTGGTAGCAGCAAGGTGAATGATTGCTACGGAAGAGTGTGTGTGTGAGTGCTTGTCACTATGTCTGTGTGTTAGTCTGTGTGTGTGTGTGTGTGTGCGTGTCTGTGTGTGTGTGTGGTCCAGGTATACCTTACCTGGTGGGGACCAAATGTCCTCACAAGGTGATGAATTCCCATGTTTTTTTTTAACAACTCTATTTTATAAAAATCCTTGACTGCAATGGAAAAACAAAAAATGCAAGACACAGACAGACACTGAACTGGCCATGTGAAACATCTTTCTGTAACATCTTCATTCTGTCTTAATAAACTGCTTAAGCTTATGGAGTAGAATTAATGTTTCCGCAAGGCCGACTACTGAGAAGGGAGGAATGAACCTCCAGATGTTGAAGTGGAGTATATGATGAAAAATCTCAGTGAATATCTGGACACAGCTTGATGTTTGAAGTTGACTGCTGCTGACATCCATGAGAAGTATGCTATCAATACAGATTCATTTGGCATTTGGTCTTTGGATGACATGCGAAGATCATGGGGAAAAGCACAGCGCATCGGAGATGGGAGAAAAACGGTTGCAGTGGACACTTGTTGTGCTGTGTCAGATTCGCCGTCGGAAAGATGTGATTGCATAAACTAACGCTGACCGAGAACAGAAAAGTTTGCATGAGCAAGTTGCTGCTTTAACTGATGTTGTCCGTGAAATGAACAGCTGTCTGACAGAGAGAGAGAGCTGGTAGAAGAGCAAGCTGCGCGTGCGAGTGCCGATGCTGCGCGTGCGAGTGCCGATGCTGCGCGTGCGAGTGCCGATGCTGTGCGTGCGCGTGCTGATGCTGCACGTGCGAGGGCAGAAGAGGAGAGAGATGCTTTATTGAGGGAGTTAGCGAACTGCAGAGCCGAGATGAGCAAAAATCATATTGCTTTGTTAACAAATCAGCTGCAAATGGCTTTGAATGCAGGAAACACTAAGCGACCCCTGGGGGTTGGAGCAACCACATGGGTAACTCCACCTATTCCTCCTCCAACACCAGCCCTGCCTTTGACTGCTCTTCTACCTGTCCCTCCTGCACCCCCTCCTCCACAAGTGCCCATGCCAGCAGACCAGCTGCATCCTGCTGAAAGTCAGAAAAAGGATCGGAAAGAACATCGTCTCACACTGGCCGAAGAATTAAAGGCCACAATGGAAAAAAGAAGCGCTCCCTAGTGGTAACTTTAAGTACTACATCAGTGACACATCCCAGTGCAGCATCACCAGTGGTGTCTCCAAGCACTACATCTGAAGTAATGGTTGATACATCTGCAAGTGATGAGACATCAGAAGAAGTAGCCCGACTCATCGGCCTTGCTCCTCTGAGAACAAAAAGATTCAAAGCAAGAAAATAAGAGGATGGAACATGTGTACACTCATGAAGTGGCAGACCTGGAGAAAATAGATAAATGGTCCAAGGAGCTCCCACATCCGAAAAAGGGGGGCCTGAAGACATGGACTGAATTATCTCAGCTGAAGAATATCTACAGCTTACATCCAAATAATGATGTTCAAGTCCTTTCAGTGATGGTTTCAGCTGACCAAGCTTGCGAGTTGTCTGAAGAGGTCATGAGGAGTCTGGGCAATGAAGGTCAAGAATTAGCAGATGGATGGGCCTGCATTAGAAGATGGCTCGAGAAGTTTAAATCCACACACATTTATTGGGCAAAGGTGTCTGACTGCTATCAAAAATCTTCAGAAGAAGTGAGCGAGTTTGCAGAACGCTTCAAACAGGTCTGGCTGGAATACGCTGGGGTGCTAGAAGTCACTGAAGAGAACTACGAGACATCTCATTATGGTCCACTCAAGACCACATTTGTGGATGGACTGAAAACTGAATTGGCAAAGATGCTAAAGGTGTCCCGCCCAGACTGGAAGGAAGATGCAGACATGCGCAGACTGGTCCGCTTGGCCGGCAATATTAAAAATGACATTGTAACTAGGATCAGAATGGGACAGCTTGAAAGGACGGAGAAAAATAAGAATGACAGAACTAAGGGGAGTGACAGAGCTAAGAGAAAGTGTAATGTATGTGACAGAACAGGCCATTGGGCAAAAGCCTGTCATTACAAGGGAAATGCCTGTTCTGGAACCAAAGAACATGGCACTAATGAGACAGATGTCAATGCAAGGTTCCAACAGCTAACAATGGAACAGAAGACATGGCTCCTGAGTGCCATCGAGCCAAAAAACTAGACATGACTGCTTTACAGCCAATGCTGGCACTGTTGGAGCAAAAAGATGATGGACTTTATGCCAGTATAAAATTAAGACAGCATGAGGTTGAATTCCTAATAGACACAGGAGCAGAGCTCACCTGCATTCCAACTAATGTGGCTAAATACTGCAAGGTTCTCCTGGGTGCAACTAGCAAACGTGTAAACACAGCTGGAGATGAAAGTTTTAAGATGGTGAGGTCACAACCAACTGAAGTACAAATTAGGCCACTCACAAAGACAATTGACATGTGGGTGGGGCCTGTCACAACACCGCTTTTGGGCATTGATTCATCATTCAGCATTAAACGAGGAAAAGTCACCGGGAACTTAAGATGCCTCAAGAAAGACCAGTTAAAGAATCACCCTATCTGGTCAGATGACAACTACTCACAACTAAATTGTCACTTGTTCCCAACGTGTGAGTTAAATAAAGGACTATATTTCTTGATGTAACCACAAGAGAATGCAGAGTGTGCAAAAATTCTCTCACCCAAACAGCAAAACCATCCCAGGTCTTAGTGTCTTGTCCCTGAAAAGAATATTTAGCAGTAGAAATAGGTACCTATAGGTAGGTAAATATCCCAGTCTGTCATCTGCTTATACTGGGCATTTTATTGACTGTAGAAATGCCCTTCCAAGGATTTGATTAAACTTCGATTAAACTTTCCCCACTTGGATCCACTTAACTGGGAGTCAGGTGCAATTGTCTGATTTGCTGTAAATGCAATAAAAATTGTACTATTGTTGTTCCTTCACAATTGACTTCATCAAATATAAAACTACAAAATAAACATAAACCATTCCAAGTTACTCAGGTTCCAAAGGTCTGTTCATGAACACGAACACAGTTTGAACAGAATTTCTGCTCACTCCCGTCTGCTGGTCTAGCTGGCGTCACCACACCTTCTTACACAGACTTACCCAGTGAGTCACCCAGTAGCGCCCTCACACTGGTGTGTTATGCAGGACTTAACAATGGGTCAGCTGCACAGCATGTAATGCACAGCAGTGGAAAGGCTAGCATATGTGACTGGCACAATGTAATGGTTAGCTGACTGGGATACTAACTAGCTGATGGTGAATGTTAGTTATACACAGGAAAATGCTATGACCATTCGTAACTTGAAATGTTTGTAAGTCGTTATTCAACATCATTTTAAAGGTATACGCAAGTACAAAGAACTAGGATGCTGGGGGTACGCACGCTATGCTGCTGCGCGGCGGGAGTAGCGGTCAGAAGTCGTACTAGGAGGAATTGGCGCACAGAAAAAAAAATTGATGTTGCAAACGGGAGGCCAAGGAACACAATTTGGACTTGCAGTCCTCTTTGTTCGTATGTCTGAAAGTTCATAAGTAGAGGAGCATCTGTATATAGATGTCAGATGCTATTTGCACGCAGGTGCATATACTGGTTGGCGACTCCCCAGGGCTGACCCTCAGTCCTGTTCCATCCCCTTTGAGTGCCCATCTATCTGTCGCAGCCAGGTGTTACGCGGGCATCCCCTTGGCCTGGTTCAGCTGTTCAGGTCCTCAGGACCACATGGCCATAGTGCCGTAACTGATGCTCCCTGACAATGCAGGTAATGTGCCCATTCGGGTCCATGAGCAACCACTTGTTCATCACAAAGTCAAACCAGTGGTACCCAAGGATTCTCCAGATAGATACAACACCAAAGGAGTCCAGTCTTCATCTTAGGTCACCGGATAGCATCCATGTCTTGGAGCCATACAGCAAGACAGGAAGCACCAAGATTCTAAAGACTTGGGCCTTTGCCCTAATTATGCTATGAGAATACAAAAAATTCATCAAATAATCTTTGCGGAATTCTATCATTTTATTAGCTAGGCCATCAAAAACTGTTTTGATCAGAGCCTGTTTCTATGGTCAAATATACGATATCATGATTCTTTCAAGTGCTGCTCAAGAACTTTTATGAATGTCATTCAGACAAATGGGGAAGATGGTGTCATATAGAAACCTAATATTTCGTGCCAGGTGGGAGTGGTGAGGCTAGTTACCTCTGATAGAATGGTTCAGGTGGGAGGGGCTGTGTCTCTGATCTTCCTATATCAAGGAAAAAGGATTAAATAACAATTGACCACAGATGGCTGAATGTCAAATCAGAAGTGTATGGTGGTAAGGGGTGGAAGACAGAATTACAGTAAATAACATAACACCTATTCAGAAATACCTAAACAACTGCAGCAGATTACTTCCTGAAATTTCCTGTAATTATGTGTATGTGGTAAAAGCCATTTTCTTTCCTTTGCTGAGAATACATTGAAGATAATGAAAGGTTAACAATAATCAATGCAAATGTTTTAATTAAATGTTTACAGAGACATTTTTGCATGAACAAATAGCTAGAGTGCCTACATTTCAATTGCATAGCAATTATATCAGTTGTGTTTACTTATTTAATTAATCGTCTCATCAGGCCAGGACTGCAGTGTTATATTGTCATTTCAGAGAAAACTTCCATGCACTTGCACTCACACATGATTTTTTTAAGTGAAACTTTGCTCTCTGGCAAAATCTTGCATCATGCAAGCATGCACAAAGCTGATTCTCATTTCTCTGCAGGAAATTTCAACAGACTGCAGGGCATCAAACATATTAAAATATCTAGATCCACTCTGCTTCCCAAGAGTATGAGTGAATGTACCAGCATCATGTGCAGAAGAGAGAGAAAGATGACATCAGCAGGGAATGATAAGGAAGTTTCAAGGGAGAATCTGATTGCCCTGGAAATTCACGAACCAAGGAAATCAGAGATAATGCTTGGAGGGCAGATAATATGGTTGTAATAGACAGATTATTTTAAATTATTCCTGTACCTATTGTCAAGCCCACGGAGGCGGGTCAACCAGGTGTCGGGGATTAGGGACTAATTATCTCCCTTATTTAAGGAAGGAACAGTACACAAGCCAACTGCGAAGTATTGTGCTTATGACAAGCCTTACCGAGCATTCTTCTGTCTCCAGTTCTCCTTTACTCAAGTTCCTTGCCTGTTTACCTTTTGTGAAACCCTTACCTCTTATCCCTTGCCTCCTCAGTCCCGTTCCCGTACTTGAGTCTCCAGTCCTGCTGAGCCCGGCTTTCATCGTCGTCCAACCCTCCTGTCACCCCGTATTGTGTGTGTACTCGTCGGACGGACTCCACAGCTTTCGACCCACGCTCTCGTCCCTCGACCACGATTACCGCTCGCCCCGTTTGGACCTGAGTGCCCGGCTTTCCGCCTGTATTAAGAGAACTCTGGTCTGTAACTGTTTGATCTGTGCTCTATTAAAACCGGCTTTCCCCGTACTTCTGGATCCGTGTTTCCCTCGCCAGCTCGGTGTGACACCTATTAGCAAAAAAGAAAACAAATAAATTGTAATTTCAGGCTCCATTCCTGAGTCCAAATGAAGATTGAGTATGAGATGGAGTAGGAGGGGCTGCTGGGAAGGGGCCCTAACAGGGATGTGACGCTATCAACCAGCCCCCCATCCCCGAGACACACTGTTACAGTACGGCCATAAGAGAAAAATGATGTATATGTTGTCATGGGGGAAAGATTAAGCCTGTTACAATCAATGCACTTGTGATATGATTTAGTTGCAGGTATGGTTACTGGTGACGGACACTTAGCTTGGACGTGGATATTGCCAAAACAATAAACAAAACACCTCTGCCTAAATAACGAGACTTTATATTCTGCCAAAATAAAAAGAAACTCAAAACAGTACACTAAACGTAACTTCCTAACTAACCCAAAAACAAGGACAAACAGTGCAAAGAAACAATGGCATCCATGTCCTACAGTCCAAATGGAACAAAAGTAACATTTAATCTACAAACAGATACCAGGGCAAACAAGACAAAGAAAGGGAAAGCAATATTATCATCTGTGTCCAGGGAAGCAGAACAAAACGCCATGAAGTCGGGTAAAAAAGTAGGTGTATTCGGGGAAATTTCCAAACACTGGATGAAACGCAAAAAAATGTCAATGACCAGAACAGGGGTAAGATGGACACTGAAGCACTAAATACACAGAAACAATTAACAACAACTAGAAACAGCCGAGAACACCGGGATTCCACACGGGGTAACAAGGGGGCATGGCACACAGGAGGGTCGGACGAGCAGGTCATGACAGAGCCCGGTGTGCACGCCAAAGGGACCGGAGGGAACGGTACTGGGGACAGGACAGGACCTGGGGAAACAAAAGCAAAAACATCAACAGATCACAGGAAACAGGACTGACACGCAAAACAGGGACCAAGACAACAACTAGGACCAAGAGACTAAGGGGAACACAGGGAGACACAGGGACACCAAAAACGGAAACAGAGAACCCAAGGAGGGGAACAATGGAGGGACAACAGGAGGAGCAAACACAGGGGACAGGGAAGCAAAGGGCGGCGGGAAGCAGGGAGCCAGAGGGAACCCCGGCTAGCAGATGGTGGGAGCCGTAGGGGCAGCAGGCAACCATGAAGCCGGAGCAGGAGGGACCCTAGGCGACCACGAGGTAGGCGCCAGAGGGGACGACGAAGGGGGTGCAGAGCAAGACGGAGGGACAGACAGAGGGGACGAGGACAGAGGTGAAGTGGACACCGGAAGAGGTGAGAAGGTAGCAGAAGGGGACACCGGAGGAGGCGAGAAGGGATCAAAAGCCACGGCAAGGCATAGCCACGGCTGGCGAAGGCACTGGCGACCAACGAGTCAGAACAGGGGTCACCGCAGGTGACTGCTGAGCTGAAGCAGGGGGCACCGCAGGCGACTACTGAAACGCTGGAGGCAGCACCGAAGGCGGCTGACGAGATGCCGCTGGAGGCACCGGAGGCGACCGCCGAGCTGGAGCCAGATGGACCGCAGGGGATTGAAAATTGACACCCCATGCTCCTCTCTGCACTGCAATGCTCAGACAAAAACACTCCTGATAGTCACTTCCAGCATCAACTAATACTTATGGGAAGATTAAAAACTTAGAACTTAAAGAAACTTAGAGAGATTACTTAGAAACATGTAATCACTCAAGCATAATCCATAAGCAATATGAAGTAGGAAAAGTCTAGTGTCCGTCATATCGGAATCTTTATTTTAATTCACATTTTGTTTATTCATCCTCCCCAATGCCCCCCCCCCCCCCAGCTGAATCTGTATCTACCTACAAAGTTTCCCCTGACTTTGCACTCCACAGGAAGCAGTGATGCAGAAGGCCTCGCTCTCTGTTCATGCTCTCATCAGCTGACAGCTATTTTCTGCAGTGTGAGTCACTCAGCGCAGTGGTGGGAGATTGAGTTAAATCCCTGGACACCAGGTATGCAGCTGCTGGCTGAGATGCCCCAGCCACCTTGGAGGAAAAAAACGTGCAAAGCGCCCAGTTTGGCGCAAGAGTTCCGCTAATTACCACTCTGTCCTAGTTGGTGTGACTGCTTGCTGACACCGGGGGCTGTCGGCAGAAATGCCCCCTGTCAGTGAGCAGCGAATAGACGAGCCCATCGTCCACATCTCTAGCTTCCTTAAAATGCTCCTTAAACCAAAGGTCATGAAATCCTCCCCCAGAAAAACACTATGCTCTGATACTGTACCTACACATAAATATGCCTGGGCCTGCCTGCACTAAGAAAACCTGATTCATTCTGTCTGGAAGCTATATGTTCTACTATAACTCTTTTATGCTCCACCCCAGTGACGCACATGGATGTCAACCCCTATGTGGGAAAAAATGAAAAAACCACCCCTTTCCAGTATACAGCACCCCCTCACCACCCCCCTAAGCTGTTCTGTGTAACTTCACTCCTACTGACTATATCAGGGGTAATGGTGGACTCTGATATGGACCATTTGATCAATCCTCCCACTCTGTGGCCTCTGTGACCCCCCCCCCCCTAACTTGTCAACATTCTGCTCTGTAAATTTTATCTTCAGCAATCAATTGATGATTTTATTGGTTGGTAAATTTTATTGCCAGGGACTGCTCACTTTCTCTAAGGAAGATTAAAAAGCAACACCTGGACTTGAACCCCCGTGTCATCTGCTGTTTTGAGTTGTTTTCATTATTCCTGTGTATTTAAGTCTGCGTTAGAGTATGTTTTTCATTTGCGCTCTTGTGTTCCTGAATCAGCGCCAACAGCAATGTAGTCACAGCCCTTGTCCGTTTACCTCGATATGTTGTACACCCGGACAGGTACACACTGCCTGGGACTTAAGTGTGTGACCAACGTGTCTTTGCACGACAGTCCTTTAAGAATACCAAACGTCATTGTCACTGTTTGCTGAGCTCGAGGGAGCCTCGTCCACTGAGAATTCTGTAGAGGTACATAGTACTCTCAGTGACCTCTTACTAATGACTTCTACAGGCTTAGCATCATTCACTGGACTTAAATTCCACACTACAGCAGAAATATCTGAATAGCTATGTTCAGATATGGACCTGAATCTTCCTCAAGGTCAGCTGCTGTTTCTTCTCTGTCCACCATTTCCTGTCTGTAGATGAATTATTGATGTTTCTTGACAGACTTCTGAGGACTAAGATAAGTTTTGTATTTTTCACTTGAATGGCAGAGAATTTGACCATGGGCACAGCTAGGTTTCATTCATATTGCCATACCCTGCTTAAGCTTGCAAAACCACTATTATTTATTATGTTGACAGATACTTCAGATTCAACAGCTATTCAACTGAAATAATAAGACTGAAGTGGTCATGGAAGGCTACATTGTAGTAAGATAATGTATCATCTTTGTTTCTGCAGGTCCTGTGCTGCCTATTGTCGTCAATCATAACATTTAGCCAGGGATGGGGGGGAATAGTAGATGGAGATTTCATCTCCAATTTCCAGAAACCTTCTCCTGCAGAGCTGCCATTATTTCAGTCCTTTCCAAACCAAAATCAATTTGGCTAAAAATGATAAACTGCATTTTACGATAATGTCAGGGTCAGCCCCTGTTGTCTCACTCTGTGTCCCTTCCCCGTTTGGCCAGCAGGCATTGCTGGTCATCCCGTCCTTTGTGCTAAGTCTGTGCCTGTCTGGCCATATGGCTCAATGCATTGAGCATGTGGTTGCCTGTGGTCATTGTTCACACTGCTTGTGTCTTTACCTGTCTGTAATTCCCCAGTGTTAGTTTCTGTTTCCTTGGTTAGTTCTTAGTTTCCATGTTTTTAGTTCCTTTGAGTTTAGTAGTTTCATCTGTTCCCTGTGTTCCTGGTCTTTGTTAATTAGCCTCACTTGTCCTGTGTTAGTCTCGTTAACCCTTTAGTATTTTAGTTCCTGCTTCTGTTTAGTTTCCCAGTGGTTCATTGTCGGTTGATGGTAGAAGGTTTATTGTGAAGGTTCGACTATTTGTGCTTGAGTATAGTATTCCCTGTGTTAGATGTTACCTGCCCTGTTTTTGTAGTAGTCTTTGTTTACTTTTGACCCCCCGTGGTCCATTGTTTTTGTTAGTCCTTTCTTGTGTTTTTAGTTCAGTAAAAGAAACCCTGTTTGTTTTTCTTGGAGCCGCCAGTGGGTCGTCCACCTATTTTGTGCCTATGTCATGCCACGTTCTCGCACCCGAGCCGCCCGGAACCATGACACAATAAATCAATTTCATTTAAACTCCTTTGGAAGTATTTCTACAACTCCTAATTCATGTTTTATTAATATAAGTATACTTTTTTTTGACGTTTTGCTAATGATATAACACACTGAACACATTTTTTAATTTCGGAAAATACATTTGGAAGAATGCCGGCAGTTTTTTTTTCCCTTCATTAATAATTTTTGCCTGAATACTGTTCTCTTAAATGCACACTTACTGTTGCCCATTCCATATGTCACGTTCGGGCGTAAGGCGAGCAGGGAAGCAGGCGAAAGCAGCCAGGAAGTCAGGTAAATGGGGTTTATTCTACGACAGACGGACAGGTACGGACAATACACCGACTAACATTAATGACGGATCTGGGGTAACGTACTCAGACGCGGACTAAATACAGAAGACAAGCCACAATAACAAGGAACAGCTGGGCACGATCGGGGAAGCACACGTGGATAATGAGGGGGCGTGGCACACATCGGGAGCGGACGGAGCAGGGCATGACACCATAGCCCTTAAACATGCGGCGAATGTTTGTGGCGGAACATATCCCTGTCAGCACAGATTGTAGGCAATACGTCCCATAGAACGGCGAATGGTCGCAATCCGATCGCGTTCCATTACATTATTTGCGAAAACGTCGGACCGTCGCGGTGTTACAAATCGTTGCTCGTCAAAACGTCGGATCGTCGCATTTAAGTCAATGGTCGCTTGTTGGTAGGGAAAACTACGCATCACATCGGGTTTGTTTGACTCTGGAAGTAGTAATATTACTATAATAATATTATTTAATATAGTAATAATACTTGTAATATTATAGGGTATGGTACGATCTTACATAGCTATATTTTATATACTGGCAATTGTTAAATGTTTCTTGTTATCATCGATAATGTTTATTTGAGATCTTCTATCTTCTGTAATGACATTCTAACATCAAATCAGAGAGTGATAAATTGTGAACCGTGATGTCAGGAATCATCATAGTTAATCGCTCTGCTGGTCGTCTCTTCCAAATAGCATACAGGTACAGAGTGACTTTCTAAAACAACCAATGAAATAGGCCTACTGATATTAATGAAACTAACAATTGCTATTATAAATACTCGGTACCGTGAAACTTTAGCAATAAATTGCCTTGTGCTCCACCATTCGCCTACAATTTAAAAAATCATTTAAAAAAATTACCTGTAGCCTATATATTTATAAGTTAATATTATATATTGATCAGAGCATAATATGTTCTTTCAAGTAATAAATCGAAACTGGACAATTAACCTTTTAAGTAATATTCAACTATTCCTGAACGAGCCGCCATTTGTTTTTGTAGAAATCAATGAAACATTCCTTTCATTCGACTAACTTCGGGCCGGGCAATTCGGTTTCCCTGTTTCCCCTGTGGCGCGCTGATTTGTACACGGTTTCGCTGTTGTTTTCATGTCTTTTTACGAAGCTCTTGAGGTAAACAATTAAGTCATATATTTTAAAACATCACATGCCGATGTTTTTTGTTTTTACAGATAATAAATGAAAGTATTTAATTTGCTGGATATAGATATTTCTTGTTGAAAACGGTATAATATTGCTTATAAGACTATATTATATATGCGTGACGATCTACTGTATTCACATGTAATAATGTACCTGAGTGATTTTCAGACATCTCACATACATATTTGCCTAAATATTAGGAGAAACTATTTCCTGACATCCAGGATATTTGGTTCCCCCCTGTTAAAACAGGTATACAGCAACTCTGGGCCTCGGTACTAATAACAATACAGTATTCACATGTAATAATGTAGCCTACCTGAGTGATTTTCAGACATTTCACATACCTCTTTGCTTTAATATTAGGGGAATCATTATTTCCTGATAGACAGGGGAAACATAGGGAAACCGAATTGCCCGGAACACCTGCTTTACAGTATATAAGGACGCGTAGTAGCTGGTAGGATCGACATTTCAATTAGTAAACAGAAAACAACGTGATTGGAAAGGCGGTAATCGATTCCCTAAATGCTTTTTAACGTTCACTCTATAATATCATTTGTAAATCAGTATTGCTTCAGATCTAAACATCACTTTTCACACGGTAATGCGAAAGAGGAATAAAGCATTCCTGCCATTCATACCAGCTGTCCGTAAGAAGATAAAATTAAACGATTTATGCGTGAATATAATAAGTGGCATGGCACACTTACCTTCTATTCTTTTGGGCTTCTTTCTTTTCCATAATGGCAGGAACGCAGTTGGTTAGCTCGGTCCAGTCCGCATGCAGCCCGCAGCTCCAGCCGGTTGAAAACCTATAGAAGAGCCAGGACTCCTTTTTACCCGGCCGACGGCAGGTACACCTCTTCTGCCCAGGCTTGCAATCGCATGGCTTTTCCAGGCGAATATTCCTAACCAGGTGCCTTCCAAATGTGGTCCCGCCCGTCTTTTGAATATGCAAAAACACGATCACGTCGTCCCCCTTGATGTTAAATTCCACGTGCCGCAGAAGGTCCCTATCGGAGAAATTAAATTTTGGCAGAAATTTAGGAGGGTATTCATCCTCCAGGTCCTGGTCCCTGTAGAAGCCGTCACTCGGCGAATACTGGGTCGACTTAAGGCGGCTTTTTGCAAATTTTTCCCCAACCCTGAATTGGCACAAGTTACTACCGGCTAGGCAAATATACTGATAGCCGATCATAAAAAGAAGAACAGCTAAAATTGGGATCAGGAACACTTTATTGATTTTGTTATCCATGATACCAGATAATGCCATTGTCTTGTGAAAAAAAGTGATATCTCTAAACAATCAGCACAGAGCTGTATGCAAAATATAGCCTTTAACTATTTTTGTGACACTGAATCGAAATCACCGGGTATTCCACACAAGCTGAAGTCCTTTTCAGATGCTGTTTGGTCAGCAGTCTGATGTGTTTGCGACGACAAAGAATCAAAAGGCAAATCTAAGCCAAACTACATGACTGCGTTAGGCTACTTCCTTCACTGTTTGGCTAACTTGACAGATATGAGTTTACACCTGAGGAAAGCATTCAATATAATAATAGCTCGATGCTGCGGGAAAAAAGCACTATTTTAAAAAAACTATTTCACATCCACCGTGTTACGCTTATTTATATATTAAATGACAAACTTCTGACATCCGAGAAACTGCGGTGTCTTCCCAAATCCGTATTCCTATTTCGTGGCCACGTAGCCTCTCAAGTCTGCAGAGTTTGAGAATATTCTTTAATCACTTCTTATATTCTTTAATTCTTTAATTACAAATGACTGATCCGGAAAAACGAGAAGCGAATGAAATTATATGTGACATGTACAACCCGTACATCCTCCTGATGAGTACCTGCAGTGCTTCGAGAAGCGTGAAAAGCCGTTTCACGACGTGCTCACCCGGTTCCGCCTGCCCAATAATCAGCACAAACCTGCGGACTGTCGCACTCATATAGCGTGTTTAATCTAAAGTGAATCGCAGCGCAGCTGATGCAGCTCGAAGCGCATGCAATTGAAGAAGCATTCGAGCTGCACTGACATTGCTCACAAGAATCGTGATGGAAATAACAGCGAGGTACCGTAAGACCGCTCGATCGATAGAATAAAAGAAGACAGCGCCCAGTGAGTGTTACCAACGACAGGATACGCTGGTCACAAGTTTGCTGAGTGATTTATCTGGATTGCTTTTAAGTATGTGACCAATATATGATAGAAAAATAGGTATAACATCAAGATTATTAATTTAATCTAATAATTAATATAATTTACATTAACAATCGATAGTATCAGCACCATGGACAGATCATAGACGACAGAATGAAAACAATGAATGCTGTTCTTTGGATGCACAAAACATAAACACCCGTTAACAAGGTTAGACTGGACAGATGGCTGTGAGACATTCCCACCTGTCAAGCATTACATCCGTGACACTGAAAAGAAAACACTGATTTCTGTAATTGGTGTTCAGACCGCTCTTTGAGTCTGTTCTCAGTGTAGTAGGGGGTGTACGGGGATATTTCTGGAACCCCTCGGGGTTGGTGAAAATCTTCAGTTATTTTCCGTATATTCCGTACGTAGTAGTACTTTTATAAGTAGGTTTGCAGTCTATACCTTTATTTCAAAAGTTTGTTTTTTTGCAGTACACCGCTCCCATGCAGATATAGATGCAGCTTACAAATGGGAATCGGTGTACGTTGTTTTTCAATACGCAATATGGATTTCAAAATGAAAAATGTTTTAGTCAAAACAAGCACTTATAAAGATCCTTAAAACACATTGTAATGTATCGTTTTTTTATATTTTTCAATATAAAATTATGTTTCTGCTATTGGATTCTGTCAGTCAACTTTCCTTTCCGTCATAACTGGACACAGTGACAGAAAATATGTACGTGGTCTAGGAACGAAAGAAATACGAAGTGCCTTTTCCCGAAAAGCGGTTCTGCGCAGAGGAGGTGAGCCGGAGCCGATCCGTTAGCTGCCCGTATAAATGCCTGAAAAACACAGTAACTGTAATTAACTACAAACGGCTAAAATTATATGGCTCCCAGTAACATATTAACTATTTTTTATCTTCCTAGTTATGCAAAATGTGCAGTATACGCATTCACAACAAAAACGTTTACGTGCTTGTAATTTAAAAAATGAGAAGGTAGGCAGAAAAAAGCACAAGGACCCTAAAATGGCAGCGGCCAGTGTGACTGAAGTGAGTGATTTTTTTTTTCTGTAATTTATCAAATCTGTAAGGGTAGTATTGAGGTAACGGGTATTTATTAAGATTAAAGGTTTGTTCTTCTGGTATTACATCCTGTTTTGTACTAAATCTCGTCACATTTTCTTTGTCGCATAACTAAACCTGACGAGAAACTAACCCAGTCGAACGAACATAACAGAGTAGCTGATTAACTAAAGCATTTTAAAGTATTGGAAATGTTTAATTTGCTAATTTATATGCAGTACATCATAAATCACTTTCTGAATTTGCTTGACATGAATGAAAAATACAAGTCGTCAAAGCTTGGATGATTTATATCAGACGCCTCCTGTCCATGGATTGCTACGTGGCATCGACAGTATCCACTTATTGCCATGTTTATTTGTACCTTTGTAGTGTCGGTTACAGTGATGTCACTTATAATTATTTTTTTTTTACATTTTTCCATTGCCTTTCCGGTGGCATTTTAAAGAAATGTGTTTCTATGTCCCCAAAAAATGATGACTACATAATTGCGGTCGCGGTGCTGTCAGTAGCGTCCATTTCCTTGTGTCAATAGTTTTCCGGCTGCCTTGCAAGGTAATCCCTGTGTGTAATTGTTGTTGTTATTGTCGTCGTCATTATTATTATGTCCAGCTGTATAAGAGGAGAAGCTGCACGGTACTCCTGCTGCTGCTCCAACTGACGTTTTATCATGCCCACGCCGCTGCCAAAGGAGTGACCGCCAGCCTCAATGCCAAGTGGCCAATGACGCCCTTTCTGCTTGAGACCAGGCATGGTGCATCTTTGAACTGTATTGGTATATTTGTCACCTTAAAAAATGAAACCCTGCAATCATTGATGAGGTGGAAAACTGTATACTATTGACTTGCTAAGAGTATTGCTACTCTTTATTGGTGTATACTTTTATTATACCACTATGTTTTTTTTACAATAATATGTCCATATTGTCTGCATTTGTTAAAGTTTGGTTTTCGTCTTGCATAGTGAATTTATTTCTGTGGAGAGTGATGAGAAATTCTGGCAGTTTGTTGATACCGTGAAGGAACTGACCGTGTACAAGAACGGTGGTAAGTTTCATTCAGTTTTGAGGTTTTTTCAGGCAGTTTGTTCCTTCATAATGTTACTCTATGCTGTAATGCACTGCTGCAGTATAGCACATCGCTAGTGATAATGTTACTGTATGCTGTAATGTACTGCTGCAGTATAGCACATCGCTGGTGATAATGTTACTGTGTGCTGTAATGCACTGCTACAGTATAGCACATCGCTAGTGATAATGTTACTGTATGCTGTAATGCACTGCTGCAGTATAGCACATCGCTAGTGATAATGTTACTGTATGCTGTAATGTACTGCTGCAGTATAGCACATCGCTGGTGATAATGTTACTGTGTGCTGTAATGCACTGCTACAGTATAGCACATCGCTAGTGATAATGTTACTGTATGCTGTAATGCACTGCTGCAGTATAGCACATCGCTAGTGATAATGTTACTGTATGCTGTAATGTACTGCTGCAGTATAGCACATCGCTGGTGATAATGTTACTGTGTGCTGTAATGCACTGCTGCAGTATAGCACATCACTGGTGATAATGTTTCTGTGTGCTGTAATGCACTGCTGCAGTATAGCACATCGCTAGTGATAATGTTACTGTGTGCTGTAATGTACTGCTGCAGTATAGCACATCGCTAGCGATAATGTTGCTGTGTGCTGTAATGCACTGCTGCAGTATAGCACATCGCTGGTGATAATGTTACTGTGTGCTGTAATGCACTGCTACAGTATAGCACATCGCTGGTGATAATGTTACTGTGTGCTGTAATGCACTGCTGCAGTATAGCACATCGCTAGCGATAATGTTACTGTATGCTGTAATGTACTGCTGCAGTATAGCACATCGCTAGCGATAATGTTACTGTATGCTGTAATGCACTGCTGCAGTATAGCACATCGCTAGCGATAATGTTACTGTATGCTGTAATGTACTGCTGCAGTATAGCACATCGCTAGCGATAATGTTACTGTATGCTGTAATGCACTGCTGCAGTATAGCACATCGCTAGCGATAATGTTACTGTGTGCTGTAATGCACTGCTGCAGTATAGCACATCGCTAGCGATAATGTTGCTGTGTGCTGTAATGCACTGCTACAGTATAGCACATCGCTAGCGATAATGTTACTGTGTGCTGTAATGCAGTGCTGTAGTATAGCACATCGCTAGTGATAATGTTTCTGTATGCTGTAATGCACTGCTGCAGTATAGCACATCGCTAGTGATAATGTTACTGTGTGTTGTAATGCACTGCTGCAGTATAGCACATCGCTAGTGATAATGTTACTGTATGCTGTAATGCACTGCTACAGTATAGCACATCGCTAGTGATCTTGGTTAGAAAAGCCTTCAGGCTGTTTCCTTTCAGTTGCCTCTGTTTCAGTTTCAGATGCTCTGATTCTAAGGGAAGATTTTATTTGAAACATCTGTAATAACAAATGTTAGTATGAGTTAAAACCAGCTGCTGAACTGAGAATTTTAGAAATGAAAATAATAAGATGAATAATTTTAAATGAGACTTTGAAAGAGTCAGGCAGTTTGTTATACATCGTTGCAGGTGAATTTGGTAATCCACATGCACTTCTTTCTGTTTTTTTAGAGTCCGTTCGCTCTTACTACAATCTAATCATCAAGAAAGCTGGTCAGTTTTTGACAGACCTTCAGGTCAGCTTTCTAAAGTTTGCCCTGTCTCTGAGAGCCTTTTCACCTGCCGTCCATGCCTTTCAGCAGGTAGGACTGCCTGTACCTCTGCTGCTGTGTTTTTTTGCCCCAAGAAATAATTTTGCCTGTGCTCTGTCATTATGTAGGATGTAGTATCATTCAGCCTATAGTCAACCTGAGATTATCGCCATTGGTTTTCTGAGTTATATTTTTGAAGCTTATGGGCTTCTGAGGTGAGGAGTCTGGCAACCCACTTGGTCTGGCCTCCACCCCTCACAGATTGCCAGTAACGAGCCACCACCAGAAGGATGCTCAGCTTTTGTCTCCATCCACGGCAATGTTGCCTGCAGCAGTAAGGAGGTGAAGAAGCTCCTGAAGACAGCAGCAGGCAGGTAACCCACTCTGCTCGTGTCTTGCTTCCCAGGTGTGAGATATGGCCACCCTTTGTAAATGCTGTGGCTGAGGATTTCAAGAAAAACACAAGCTCTACTTTTAAAACAGTTTGAATTAGCATTAGGCCGAGGTGATGGTTAAAGGTAGGGTTTGGTGTTGGGCTGTCAGGAGTGATAGGGTTAGGGTTAGGGTTAGGGTTATGAGTGGAGTCAGGGTTAAATTTAGGGTTAGGGGCAGAGTTGGTATTCAAGTTTGGGCTTGATTTGGGGTTAGGGTTAGGCCTCATATTAGATGTATGTAAAAAATTTTCCAGGCTGTTTTTGTACTTTTTAATGGGTCATTGTCCTCTCTGCTGTGTTTCTCAGTCTGATTAAGTGATCCTTTGTCTGCAGACCTAGACCTTACCTGTACAGGAATGATCACAGATACCCTGGTGTTAACACCACCGATGTCCCCATCGCCATCCTTTATGCTGAAATTGGCACCAAGAAGTTTAATACTCTCCACAAGCTGCTGTCAGAAAAGGCGGATGAGGGCAAAGTCACCTACGTCCTGCGGCATTTCCTTCTGGTGAGTTTGTCCACTGTTCCGCATTATTTGGTGGGCAGTTCTGTCTCCTGCCCTAATTATATAACCAAATGGGGGAGTGTGTAGGCCAGTGGTTTACGAACCTATGCTTTTTTCTGCAAGTTAATTGGCAAAGTAATCACATCACCCTTGGGCCTTCGAGCAAGGCTCTTAACATCAGTGCTTCCAGTGTTGCCAGATGACGGCTGACCCTGCACTCTGATGCCAAATCTTGCCCTTGGCTGTGTATGTGCATGCATGCGTGTGAGTGTGCGTCTCAAATATAGAGCAAGATGACATATCTGTTTACCTGTAACCCTACATGTGCAAATAAAACATGAAGGATCTTGTTTCTGCATCTGTGTTTTTCTCCTGGCTACGTGTGACCTCCCAGAAATGAAATAATGTTAAATTAATGGCGGTGAGTCTCACAGGAACCCCAGGGCTAATGAAACTGCTTAATTTTATAGTACTGCAGTTTTCATCAGAGCCTGAAGGAGAGCAGTTTTCTGTTAGTTGCTTTAACTGTTTTTGTTTATCCACACTTTTTAAAAAGGGTAGTAAAGTTTAGGTGGTAGGTGGGTAGACTGCCCCTCCCAGCCCTTGCCTCTTCGGTGTCGTGATAAACACGGTGTAACGGTAATGACGTGTGTGCATTGAAACGTAATATGAATCAACCAGAACACCAAGATCTCTGACCGCTAAGTTAAGCTGAGTAGAAAAACCACCAAGGTTGAGGTTGTCAACCATATTTTGAGAAACCTAAGGTCCAACCAGTAGTACTTCTGTTTTTTTTCTGTGTTTAACATAAAGAATTTTTTTGCCATCCAGCACCCAGAGAACTGTCATGCGTCATCTTGTTTAACAGATATACAGTGGTACCTCAGAACTCAAACTTAATCCGTTCAGAACTCGGGTTTGAATCCTAAAAAGTTCGAGTTCTGATTGAATTTTCCCCGTAAGAAATAATGGAAAACCAATTAATTGGTTCCCGGCCCCAAAACATTACACCTAAATATGTTTTTTTAGCATTTAAACACAAAATGAACCGGATAAAACAAGAAGAGCATATACTGTACTAAACACATCTATCAAAACAGTAATTTGTAAAGTAAGAAAATAAATGTATCCAAACAATGTGTAAAGTTAAAAAAAACAATGTGTCCTGCCCCGATCGTCCGCTCCTTCTGTTTGCCACGCCCCCTTGTTAGCCCCGTGTGGAATCCCTGTGTGATCAGCTGTTTCTGGTTGTTGTCATTAGTCCTCTGTATTTAGTCCGCGTTTCAGTTTGTTTCCCCAGTCCCTCTGCGTTTTGTCTGCCTTACCTGTAAACCCCGTATTTCCCGATACCCTGATGTCTGCGCCTTTGACTCCGTTCCGTCCCCGCTCCGCACGATGTTATTATTATGATCTTATTATAATTAAATGTATTCATGGTTTATTATTAATATTAAAATATTAAAATAATAAGAAATCTTTATTTTTAAATGTATTTTATTATATAATAATAATTACTGTTACTGTCTATCATTGTCTAAATGTATTTTTACTGTCTAAATATATGTATTCAGCTAGTGTAAACATGCACGGTGCTATCACAGCTAATGCGAGGCTGAGACTGAAGCGTTACCCTTTGTTTCTGCTGAGAGGCATGCTGCGTGACTCATTTCCCCGCGTGTACAAGTTATCTAAGGTCGGCGTTCACGGTTTGACTTCTGAGATTCAGATCTAGTTCTAGGTCTTCTTTTTTCGAACTGGTTGGTAAGACTTTTAAGAAATTTGAGTTCTAATGAGTTTGAGAAGTGAGGTACCACTGTATTTATCTGTGCATCATCAGCATAACAATGAAATCCAACACCATGATTTGTAATGATGCTACTAAGTGATAGCATAAATAAAGTGAAAAGTAGCAGGCCCAGCACTTATCCCTGTGGGACAACATATTTGGCTTTAGTGCGTGTGGAAGATTCATTGTTCACGGTGTGTGAGTGTGCCCTGTGATGAGTTGGTACCCCATCCTTGGTTGTTCCCTGCCTTGCATGTGTGAGTACATGGTGTGTGAGTGTGCCCTGTGATGGGTTGGTACCCCATACTGTGCTGTTCCCTGCCTTGCATGTGTGAGTACATGGTGTGTGAGTGTGCCCTGTGATGGGTTGGCGCCCCATACTGTGCTGTTCCCTGCTTTGCATGTGTGAGTACATGGTGTGTGAGTGTGCCCTGTGATGGGTTGGCGCCCCATCCTGGGTTGTTCCCTGCCTTGCACCTGTAGCTTCCCTGTCACCCTGAATAGGACAAGTGGTTATAGAAAATGGTTGAATGGGATAGAGTATTTGTAGATTTGTAGGAAAATGTATTTGTTGTATTTTAATTCTAGCCTTTAAGTTAATAACATGGAAATTGTTAAAGGGGGTGTATTTATTTTTTGATCCACTGTAGTTAAATATGTCCCTGCAGGTTCCACATCAGGGTTTAGAGATGTTACTTGTTCAATTATTCACTCTTTCACTCTTACCAGCTGTCCACTTGCCTAATGGCTGCACAGCTTGTTAGGTGGCTGGTACGTATTAGTGTTCTGTCATCCTCGCATGTAGGGGGCAGCCAAGGTGACAGACTCTGCTCTTGAACACTGGAGGCGCAAGGTCACTGTCATTTTTTTTTTTAATGCTCTGGACATCTGCTTGTACTTTTCCTTGAATTCGTGTCTGTCTCTCCGTGTGTGTGTCTGTCTCTCCATGTGTGTCTGTCTCTCTGTCTGTATATGTTTTCTCAGGACACTAAGCTTCAGAAACCCCGTCTGTCTGGCTATGGCGTGGAGCTGGCCATTAAAAGCACGGAGTACAAGGCGGTGGACGACTCACTGGTGAAAGGTCTCTCTCTCTCTCTCCTTTTCCTCCCTTCCCTTCTTTCTTGAATTCCCAAGCTGCGACTCATGTGTGTTTCTTACATGTGATGGACTACAGATGTGAAGGGGACCGTGAGCAGCGAGGATGATGGCGACGATGAAGTTCAGGGCTTCCTCTTTGGAACACTGAAGTAAGTCTCCCTGTGCCAAGATCAAACTAATAAAAAAATAGCTGACAATATGTATTCTAGGCTGCTAGCCAATAAGATCTGCAGCCTGAGGTCATGCAGCTTCCTCCAACATGGAGCAGTAAATAAACAAGTCTGAGGTCATAGCCCCATAGTGGTGCTATGACCTCAGACCCCTGGGCTCTGTGCTGTGAATTCCCCCTTTGATGGCCCCTGTGTCATGTGACTTTTGTTGAGGAACTCCATCCTACAGTCCAAAAGACATGTGTTTAGCCAAATTAGTAAATCGCCCACAGTGTGTGTGTGTGTGTGTGTGTGTGTGTGTGTGTGTGTGTGTGTGTGTGTGTGTGTGTGTGTGTGTGTGTGTGTGTGTGTGTGTGTGTGTGTGTGTGTGTGTGTGTGTGTGTGTGTGTGTGCGCCCTGCAACAGACTGGCTTCCCCAGCCTTGTGCACTGTTTCCTGGGATAATCTCCAGGCTGATAGCAACCCTGGATTCGATAAGCAGTTATGGAAGATGTGGTGGGTTGTAATCATCCATCCAATCAGGCTCATGCTTTACAGGTAGTACAAGTACAACTCAAACCCTATCAGAGAGTAACACATAAAGAACGTGACTCCAGCGCTTACTGAGGTTTTGGGAGGCTTGCTTTAAGGGCGATGCTTATGAGGAGTTTGTTGGATTGAGGCTTTTTTAAAATATATATTTCTTCAAAGGATGTGTCTTTAAACATGATTCAGGGTCTCTGCGGTAAGACAGCAGCACCGTGAGGCATTCCAAGTGTGGGCACCAAGACACTTGTGAATCTTGCATCCCAATGTAGTTCTGAGATGCCTGTGTGTAGAACCAATGCAGTAAGACGACATCAGCATTCACCCAGAAAACGCCCATCTGGTACAAATGGTGCTTCTCAAACTGGTGGTTTATCTCTTCATTTGTCATCTTTTTTTCCAGACCTTTATGTCTGTTTTTCTCCTTTGTTTTGCCCCCCCCCTTTTTTTGTAGGAAGTCCCATCCTGAGCTGCGCAGCCGGTTGGAGGACCTTCAGAAGCACCTGCTGGAGAGCTCCAATGACATGGCACCACTGAAAGTGTGGGAGCTGCAGGGTAATGTCACCCCTGTCCTCTACCACCATTTTGGGGACCTTGTATTCTTTATTGCAGGGTTCCCCAATTCCATTCCTGGAGGGCCAGTCTGTGTCACAGTTTGTAGATTTCCCTGCTGAAACACACCTACTAAACCTGTTAATTTGCTGGCGATCTGATTAAGGCATGTTTGGGCAGGGAAACCTGCAATCTGTGTTCCAGACTATCCCTCCAGGACCAGAATTGGGGGACCCTGCTTTATGGTGTCGGCATGCTGGCCCATTAATTAGTACATACAATAACATATCACAGAATATATGGTTTCCCATTATGGAGGGCCAGTAGCAGTGTTAGGGTCTTAGACTGTCACACAGTTTTATTTCTAACTCCCTCCCCTCCAGACCTGAGTTTCCAGGCTGCATCACGGATCATGTCAGTCCCAAAGTTTGACTCCCTGAAGCTAATGAAAGACCTCAGCCAGAACTTCCCCACCAAAGCCAGGTGAGGTTCAGGGTCCCAGGTTCCTAAAACGATGCCCTGGTCACCAGTTTCTAGCCACCCACCCCCCTGATGTGTGCTTTTCAGTGACTTTCATATTGTTTATTTATCTTTATGGCCAAAATGAGAAATGCCTCCCCCAGAACTGCCTACTGTCATCCTCAAATGTATGACCCAGTGGAAGTTTGGGGAAATGAATGCCAGGTCTCAGTGCCCTGGTCCAGGCTGCTGAATAAGCTGATGGCAGTGCTGTGCTCTCATTGCAGGTCGCTGACGCGGGTGCCGGTAAACCTGGAAATGAGGCGGGAGATTGAGGACAATCAGAAGGTGAGAATCCATCTGTTCATTTATCTCTGTATGCTGGTGATGGACAAAGTGACACTTCATGAACCATTTGCTGTATTTTTTCACCCCATTAGATGGTTCTCTCAGTTTGCTTGGAGCAGGCTTTGTCCCCTTTCTTCAAGAGAGAACACCATCTAGTGGTGTCAAAAAATACAGCAAATGGTTCATGAAGCATTGTTTTGTCCATCACCACTGCATGCATTTATTTATTTGAAATGTTGTGTCAGCCATGGAGCTGCTTAATGGGGTCTGAGGAGAGCTTTTCCGGTGTCCTGGGCCCCACTGCCTCTTACCAGGGTAACTTAGGATGGCAAGCTTGGTGTATTAAGGGATTCCAAAGGTGCATGATTGGCCCCTTTTGGTAGCTTTTATCCGTGGGCCCCACGGATGCTTGGAGAGTCTCAGATGTCACGTTCTATGTTAGTGTGGGTTTCCTCAGACTGGCCCGGTTTTCATCTGGAGCTGTAACGCGATTGGTGACTGTGTTTATGTGTGTGCCCTGATCGGCGCCCCTTACAGGACTTAACCTCGTGCACTTTGCTTCCTGAGATGGAGTCTATGTCACCACAATGTAGGTCAGTCAAGTTTTTATTAAGTGCACATAGATAGGTGTCCTGCTTCCTTAGCTGTTTTGAGGCAATAGCAGCAATGCACCAACGAGCAATGCATTAGTATCTTGCACTCGCTGTTTTCTCTCTCTCTTTCTCTCTGCCCTTTTTGCTCTGCGGAGGAAACGATGGAGCATCTGTTTTTGAGGTGTAATCGGCTTTATGAGTTGTTTGAGGTTCTGGAGGAGTGGTGTGTCGGTTTTGGGGAGGTTTTTTCTGTTCAGCTTTTCTTTTATGGACCGAAATACTGTAGTTCCCAGAAGGCTAAGGTGTGTCTGCTGAACTTCGTGCTGGGCCAGGCTAAGATGAGTATCTGGCTGTCCCGGAGGAATAGGATGAAGGGGGCAGGATCGACGAATCCTGGCCTCATGATGAAGGGCTTGGTGGCAGCACGCATAAAAATTGAACATGCTTTTTTCGGATTGACTCACAACCTTGTGACTTTTTCGGAGGTGTGGGGTTATGGTGGGGTTCTGTGTGACTTGACCCATGATGGGGACTTACTCTTGAAGTTTTAGTATTGTTGATGGTGTCGATTGTTTGACCCGCCATATGTTTTTTTTGGGGCCCATTGTATTGTTTGTGTTTCTATGTTGGTTGCCCTGGCTAATTTCTTTTGTTTTTTTTCTTTTGGTTGATTGTTTAATTTTGTTTTCGGTTTGATTGAGTTTGTAATAACGACCCATTTTGTGATTTGAAGTCGCAGTAAGGTTTTTTTTCTGTTGTTGACTGACTAAATAAAGGCTGGTGCAAAGTCTCTCTCTCTCTCTCTCTCTCTCTCTCTCCTTGTCTCCCTCTCTCTCTATCTCTATAACTGACAATTCATTTCTGAGTTGTCAACACCAGCCTTTTGCTGGAATCCACAGACGGGGTCAGACTTGCAGTCCAGCTGGTGATGGCCCTAATGCAGAGCATAAATCCAGTTTATGGCGACATTCACTTCCAAATCAGACAGTGGCAGGCAGGATTATGACAGTGGTGACCAGTCTTGTGGGTTTATTTCTGATTGGTAGGAGCTTAGTGTTGTTAGGGACTGATCCTTCTGGTAAATAAATAAGGATTTGGGTCAGTAGAATTTTATTACGGTTAAACTGGAATTTGTTTTTTGCTGTCATTCATGATTGATGTACTGAGATGGGGGTGTGAAATGCACAGGGGGTTAAGAAACCATAAGGAGAATTTAAGGCTGCTTTCATCTGAAACCTCGGGTGGACTTTGGATCATTAGCCTGGCAATCATACTATTCAGGGTCGTCGTCATATTCTACTCCATAATGCCTTAAACCTCTTTGATTTGCATTTGACATTGATGAATATTGCATTTTGGTGATGGTGTTGTTCTGGATTTTTCTGATTCTCCATTATAGTGATGATAATATTTTGGTCCAATGAATATTCTGTTAGTTACAAACCTATTCCTAGTAGCCATGCTTGTTGGGAACATTCCATTTCCGAGTGAGGTCACTCAGACTGTAACACACGAGGTCTTTTCCAGGTTCTCAGTGAAACATTGGCCGTCAGCCCAGGAGAGGCTGCCCTGTTCATCAATGGCCTTCACATCGATCTGGATGTCCACAACCCCTTCAGGTAGAACCCCGAAAAGCGATGTGCTGTGCCCCTCAGAACCACTTTTTGAGGCCCTGTTGACTGATCTTCTGTCTGTCATGGGCTCAGCCATAGTCTGTCTTTCGCAGCATCCTGGACACCATCTGGGCAGAAGGCAAAGTCCTGGAGGGGCTCCACAACCTGGGAATTGAACAGGGAGAACAGGTCAAGTTTCTTCGCTTGCCCGTGCACCCCCTGGATGACAGCTACGCTATTGACATTCGTCATTCCGCCATAATGGTTGGTATCTTTTGGGTTGTAGTTAACATTTGATTAGCCAGTAACCCACTTCTTCAGTGTGGAAAACTTTGATGTTTTCCTCAAGAGTGGGGAGCTTGGAAGGAACGATACTTGCTCAAGGTCACAAAAAAAATTAACCCCTTAATTGTCATTCTTGCTGTTGGCGAGGCTATAGCAGGTCCTGCCTTCTCAGCGAAGGCTGTCCTACTGCAGGTCACTACAGAAAAATGTGGCTCGTACGCCGCATGTGACTCATACGTCACGTGTGGCTGATACTCCACGTGTCCTACTAATATCATGGCCTTGTAACTTTGCTATTAGAAACTTTTCCCAAAGAGATGTTTCAGTGAAGCTGCATTCCTTACTAAAGGCTCTGCGGCCAGGTCCTCCTCCAGGAAGCCCCAGTCTTTCTCTGATGTGGAACCTGTGGCTCCTCCCCTTTTGCAGAACAGTGGCACTGGCCTAAGAGGTTGAATCAGTTTTTGGATTTCTGAGTTACCCTTCTCCCACTCTACACCAAGGCACAACCATTAATTCATGTTTTAAATCTTGTATCCCGATAATCCCACTAAAGGCGGTGAATTGATGTGTGTATTGTCAATGGAGATTGCGGTCGTTGGGGTACTGATGATGATTTTGATTATCATGGTTTTGCATTTGTCATTGGAACAGTTAAGCTGGATAACTAGGCTGCTTCTTACAGTTGAAGGGCATTGTCGGAAACTTCAAGTTGCACCATTGTGTTAATTACGTATTTTGTGTTCAGTACTGTAATGACTGATGAGAGATTTAGAGACCACTAATGCCTCAAACTCTGCTTTATCCAGTGCTGCATAAGTCAGAGATGTGTGATCATTTGGTGCCACCTTGTTTCCTCATGTCCAGTGGGTCAATGACATCGAGATGGACCTCATGTATCACAGCTGGCCCTCCAGCTGCCAGGAGCTGCTCCGGACCACCTTCCCTGGAGTCATCAGGCAGATACGACGCAACTTCTTCAACCTGGTGAGCCCTGGCAGAGTGACCGAAGTAGTGGAATATGCCAAGAGAAAACATGAGTGCATCTTAGCCTGGCATGGACGGTTGAAATAGTGGGATGAATGTAGATAACTCTTCAGCTGTTGGCCCCAGCCGTTGTTGTGGATTACTCTTTCCCTCTCTACTCCCCACTCAGGTGCTATTTCTGGACCCATCTCAGGAGGGCAGTGCAGAGCTGGTAAAGCTGGCCCAGCTGTTCTACACACATAAGATCCCTCTCAGGTAGGTGCTCTGTGGCATCTGTGCCCCTGGTTCTCATGATGTTATTGCTGGTGGTTGGTAGTAGTTGGCTGGTTGGACACAGCAACAAACTCTTCAGGCCCACCCCAGTTTTCTAATGTGTAGCTCTCTCCTGCTCCCTCCAAGGATAGGGTTTGTGTTCGTGGTCAACTCTGACGACCGGGTGGACGGCCTCTCCGATGCAGGCGTGGGCTTCGTCAGACTGCTGAACTATGTGGCGGGGGAGTATGATCACGCCCAGGCCTTCTCTGTCATGGTGTCTGTGAGTGACCTTTCTTTTTAGCTTGCATGTGCTCTGTACTTATCAAATTATTTATCCTTGTTGGTGTATAATTCAGCCCAAGGTGAATGACCCCTTCCCCATTGCTCGTAGTTCTCCTGGGATGTCTGATTTGGGCACTGTGGGCTCTAGGGCGGTCCCTTGGAGGATAGGAGAAGCACAGGCTCTCCCCACTGACCTGTTCTTGCAATGACAGATGTATAAGAAAGTGGCCGAGGGTGAAGCTCTGTCCGCTGCTGATGTGGCCTCCTACCTGAAGAAGAAGTTCCCCAAAGCTAGTGCAGCCAAGGTCCTAGGCATAGACACTATGTATGACGACAGAAGGAAGGTGAGATCATGATGTTGGCTGGCTTAATACAGTGTTTAGTGTGCGCTATAAACCTGCCCTCCCCTCGGTGTCTCCTGCCTTATGACACTGCTTAGCGTGGGCTATAAACCTGCCCTCCCCTTGGTGTCTCCTACCTTATGACACTGCTTAGCGTGGGCTATAAATGTGCCCTCCCCTCGGTGTCTCCTGCCTTATGACACTGCTTAGTGTGGGCTATAAACCTGCCCTCCCCTTGGTGTCTCCTGCCTTATGACACTGCTTAGCGTGGGCTATAAACCTGCCCTCCCCTTGGTGTCCCGTACCTTATGACACTCCTTAGCGTAGGCTATAAACCTGCCCTCCCCTTGGTGTCTCCTGCCTTATGACACTCCTTAACGTGGGCTATAAACCTGCCCTCCCCTTGGTGTCCCGTACCTTATGACACTGCTTAGCGTGGGCTATAAACCTGCCCTCCCCTTGGTGTCTCCTACCTTATGACACTCCTTAGCGTGGACTATAAACCTGCCCTCCCCTTAATGTCTCCTGCCTTATGACACTCCTTAGCGTGGGCTATAAACCTGCCCTCCCCTTGGTGTCTCCTGCCTTATGACACTGCTTAGCGTGGACTATAAACCTGCCCTCCCCTCGATGTCTCGTACCTTATGACACTGCTTAGTCTGGGCTATAAACGTGCCCTCCCCTCGGTGTCTCCTGCCTTATGACGATGTTTACGACCTGTTGTAGGGAGAGTCATGTTTCACACTGACCCGCAATGAGGTGGGAAGTGGCGTTAGTGCAGGAGTGTCGCTCCAAACGGCTGAGAGGAGAGACCCCTGGCCTTCCACGTGGTGACAGGACATCCTGGCCAGTAATTCACAGAAGTGCATGTCGGTCCAGGCTGGTGGAGTGTTCTACAGGAAGACGGGACTGAGC
This sequence comes from Paramormyrops kingsleyae, assembly GCF_048594095.1. NCBI lineage: Eukaryota > Metazoa > Chordata > Actinopteri > Osteoglossiformes > Mormyridae > Paramormyrops > Paramormyrops kingsleyae. Next base: position 76,987,030 of record NC_132797.1, on the reverse strand, counting down.
ACCCTGCCCATGGCTCTATTCAACGGCGTGCCCCTCAACAGAGAGGAGATGGACCCCGAAGAGCTGGAGACGGTGCTTCTGCAGCGCATCATGGACAGCACCAGCTTTTTTCAGAGGGCTGTCCTCGTGGTAGGGCTACCTGCCAAACCCCTGGGTGTGCAAGTCTCTGTGGCTTTGTGGGATTGCGTGACCTCAGTGGGAATGTGCCACCAGGGCCAGCTGAGCGACGACATGGACGTGGTGGAGCTCCTCATGGGCCAGACCAACGTGGTACCCCGCATCAACCCTGTTGTCCTAAGTCCACAGCGGCAGTACCTGGACTTCACTTCCTCTCCAGGTAGGAAGAAGGTGCTGTTCATGCCCTAACAGGCATTTTAACAAGGTTGGAATGTCTCCTAAATTGTATTCTGGTGGCAGAGATGTATAATTACAATTAATCAATGTAATGTCAGTCTCAATGCCGAGATTTTGCTTATTGCCCCTCCCCCTGACTCCTAGTTGTTGAAGACTGGGAAGATACAAACACGTTCTCATATCTGGACTCCAGGGATAAGACTTCTGTGGTCTCCAGAAGACTGAAGTACTTAACCAAAGCCGGTAAACATTGTCCTTTTACTCTCCTTAAATGTGGGAGGAGTATTGGGATATACTGAAATACATCGTAGATTTGATGCATTTGTAGACACCCCCCCCGCATGCCCAGTGTATTATGGGTCTTGTGTGGATGGAAACATAGCGACACAGTTAAAGGCCCACTGGACACCCCACGGGTCTCATAATCGAACGTCATCTCTCCACAGACGATGATACAATCCATGGTGTGACTGTCTGGGTCGTTGCAGACTTCGATACTCTGCAGGGTCGCCAGCTGCTACAGAATGCCATCAAACATATGGTGAGCTGCCCTGGGGCCACTTTTTAACCGAAAAAATGACATCTGGGGCTATCAGGACCTCTGTTGGAGGTGCAGAAGCTGGTAGGAGACTGGGGGACACGTGGTTTCTGCCCCACCCTTTTATGCATTTATCCCTCACGGTGGGGGTGGGGCTTAAATTCTACTGTTAGCATGCTGTTGAAATTACACAGCAAACTTTAAAAATAGATGGGGTTCAGGGCATCAACAGAATCATTATATCTGTCCTAATTAGCTATTTCTAATACAGTGATACATCAGAATGACACGGGGAGAACATGCAAACTCCACACACATGTGACCCAGGCGGAGAACCCAGGTCCCAGAGGTGCGAGGCAACAGTGTCAACCACTGCACCACCATGCCGCCCTCCCCTCTGTATTTCGTCCGCGTTTAAGTTTGTTTCCCCAGCCCGGTCATTGTATTGTCCTTCTGTGTTTTGCCTGCCTTACCTGTAACTAAACCCCACATATTCCCCGATACCCTGAACTCTGCGTCTCCATTCCATCCCCGCTCGGCACGACAATATTATTATAATTAAATCTATACATTTTTTATTATTAATATTAAAAGAATTAATAAGAAATCTTTATTTTTAAATGTATTTTATTATATAATAATAATAATTACTGTTACTGTCTCACTGTCTATCACTGTCTAAATGTATTTTTACTGTCTAAATATATGTATTCAGCTAGTGTAAACATGCACGCTGCTATCACAGCGAATGCGAGGCTGAGACTTAAGCGTTACCCTATGTTTCCGCTGAGAGACATACCGCGTGACTCATTTCCCCGCGTGCACAAGTTATCTAAGGTCGGCGTTCACGGTTTGACTTCTGAGATTCAGATCGAGTTTGAGGTAAATTTTTTTCTAACTGGTTGGTTCGACTTTTAAGAAATTCGAGTTCTAATGAATTCGAGAACTGAGGTACCACTGTATTACTGTTAGCTGCTATTTCACATACTTGTTTTTAAAGTAGAATTACACCAACCTTCAGTTCCCAGCAGCCATTTCTCTACCATACGCTGAGAACTGCAGCAGTACTTTGAGAGAATTTCCAGGAAAGTCTCTTTCCATTAGAAAGACTGAAAGGCATTGGCTAGTACAGGCACCAATTTGCTGTTTAAATTGTTAAACTGTGTGATGAGGTGATAACATAAATCCGCTAGTGTCTTTCCACGTGTCACACAAAGTCTGACATCCAGGTTCCCACAGCCAGGTTATGAGGTTTGTCTTCTTAGGCTTAAGGCTCAGGTATGTAAGTTGTGTATTATAAAGGCTCACTTGTGTAAGTTACTGCATAGATCATTAACACCACCAGTGCAATCCATGACACATTTCTCCAGTGAAGCAGAAAGTCATTGGTTCTGGCACGGAACATGTAGCTGACGAGACGGGTCGGTTGAGTTTGGCAAGGGGCTTGTTGGGTGATGTCCCATGCCATGACGATGAGAGATACAACTGATCTGATACCCAGTATCATAATCTGCCCAATACTGGCAAAAAATGTTGGATCAGATATGGTCCAGATTGAAGGGTGCGTGTTAATCTTGCTTTCTAGTATACCCCTTAGTATTGATAATGTTGGATACAGTTACCGCGATGGAATTAAAAAAAAAATTTTGAACGGAAGTTCAACAAGTGGTGCTAAAGTAGCATGGGCTTCATGCAGCTGTCAGATCACACACTAGATAGGTAATTTGTCTAAGGCATTGTCTTTGAAACAGCAATCCATGTGGACGTGTAAATTCAAATATTCAAAAATCTGCTAAATCTGCCACTTTATATGCTCGTAATGTTCGAGAATGGGATATTAAATTAAAAGTCCATTGTCCTTCTGTTTTGAGTGAAGTTTCTTGGTAAGAGGATTTCTCATAAAGTAGGCACCCATGTCTTGATCACCAGATGTAAAATTTGATTTATTATTCACACAGTATTTGTTAGAGCATTTTTAATACAAGTCAAAAGCACAGAATATGTAGTTACTGTAGTGTAAGTTCATGGGTATTCATTCTGGTAAAGTATATCTCTGTCTTCCAGTTTGGTTTGAAATTTGGCTTGAAGTGATCGGTATCGGCAGATACTCAAAATTTCAATATCAGGATCGGACCAGGAAAAATGATACAGGGCCATCTCTAATGACACCCCTTCCCACCTCGTCTTCACTTGCAGAAGTCCAGCACCAACATGCGAGTTGGAGTCCTCAGTAACCCCAGTTCCAAAGTGACCGAGGACAACACACCCATCTCCCGGGCCATCTGGGCATCTCTGCACACGCAGAGGAGCAGGGAAACCCTGAGCTTTGTGCAGAAGATCATCAAGCATGAGAATGCCCATTTGTTGGAGCAGGGAACCAAGATGAAATATTTACTGATGCAGGTGCCTCAGACCATTAGCATAAGGCTCTATAAAGCCAAACTTTGGTAAACAAACTAATGTAACACAGGCAATAGTCAATAATGGTGTTTGCGGAAATGCCCAAGAGCAGGGCAGTGTTCCATGAAGTATGATTTCTGTTGTCTGGGTTAACTTAAGTCATGGTTGTCCAATAAGAGCTTAGGTAAGGAACATTCCTATTGGACAGCCATGAATTCTATCTTAAGTTAACCCAGCTAACTGAGAAATCCTGCTTCGTGGAACACACCCCAGGCTTTTTTTTATTGCGTCAGCTTAAATGTGTAAGGTTGAAGTCCAGAGTACAAAGTAGGGTGGCATGTGTGGAGATCTGAGATGAAATACATTCTGAAATATGCCAACATAAGTAATGCAGGTGTTCCCTGGGTTGGTAGACTAGAGTGTTGGAGAAATCAATAGTCTGACTGCATGTGGCAGAGCTTCCCAGACTTGTACGGTGTTTCTTTCAGGAGGCTGGTTTAAATGAAAGTGGTAGTTAGGGGGCCAGTAATTAACAATGGTGAATGAATTCTGTGTAACTTCACAGACTGTGACGCCCCCTATCTCACCACAGACACACGCATAGGATGTTTTTGTTTAATGGATGAAATCCATTTATACTTTGTAGTGTTTGTCTGGGCAAATTGAAGATCAGAGAGGCTCCTCCCATTTGGGGAAGCCTCTGGAAGCTCAGAGTATGCTAACCATACGCTAAAACTGTCTGCCACCACGGCTGCAGGGGATGGACGCCGACGCCTTTGAGAAGAAGTACAACACACTGGGGGTGGAGTTCCTGCAAAGCCAGCGGCTCTTCTGTCGGGACGTGCTGAAGCTGGCGGCAGGACAGCGGGCCGTGATAGCCAATGGCAGGGTAAGTGGATGATTGTCTGAAGCTGGGGGTGGGACAGCGGGCCGTGATAGCCAATGGCAGGTTAAGTGGATGATTGTCTGAAGCTGGGGGTGGGACAGCGGGCCGTGATAGCCAATGGCAGGGTAAGTGGGTAATTGTCTGAAGCTGGGGGTGGGACAGCCGACAGTAATAGCTATTTGCAGGCTAAGCGGGTGATTGTCTGAAGCTGAGGGTGGTAACACTCAGAGGGGTCAGCATGAGAGATACTTATGTGCTTGGCGTCCCTGCTAGATCATCGGGCTGTCAGAGGAGATAGAGTTTGACACTGAAGACTTCCGCCTGCTGGAAAAGATCACTCTGAGCATGTCGGCCGAGAAGATCAAAGCCAGAATCAAGCAGATGGGGCTGAAAGCCAAAGTGTATGTTCACATCCACATCCCCCCATCTATTTCTCTCTATGAAAACTAAAATATACAGCTGGTGTTGTGTGAAGGCTGCAGGATAATTTGGGTGGGTGGATGGATATGGATGGATTGATGGATGAATGGGCAGTGTGTGATCATTTGAAATGTTGTCAGCCAAAATAAAAATGTCTTGCTTACTCTCTATCTGATCTTTTCCCTTCCCACCTGCAGGGCCAGTGACTTGATCATGAAGGTGGACTCCCTGCTCATATCAGCTCCCAAGACAGAGTCCAGAAGAGAGGTCGGATTCTCCAAGGACAAGCTCAGGTTGGTGAGAAAGTTCTGCAAGTGAAGGGGTCCTCCTGAAGCCCCACTAATGTTCCCAGAGAGCCATAACTCCTTTCATTGCCCATCTGGTGAGCTGCTGCCTTTTTTGTGGTTTCTTTCTGTGTCACTGGTGCTGAGATTTCTCTCCTATCGCTTTTCTGTCATGTGTGCCGCCCTCAGTGTGCTCCAGCTGTCCCCCCGTGAGGGCCAAGTGTTTTATGATGTGGTGGCGATCGTGGACCCTCTCACCAGGGAAGCCCAGAAGATGTCTTCTCTCTTGATTGTAAGAGTCCTGTCATTGTCATTTGTGTTTATCTGGTGTGATCATGTGAGGTTTTTTCTATTTGCTGAAGATACCTTTGGGAAAATGAACTGTGATATGCAAGAATGAGGAGACTGTACATGTGTCAAGAGCAGGTCTTTATAGGCAGATACTGTTGGTAATAAATGATAAATATTTAAATGTTAAATGCATTTCTGCCTCCTTCTGTCCCCAGGTGCTGGACAAGGTGATCAACATGAAGCTCCAGGTCTTCATGAACTGCAGAGCCAAGCTCTCAGAGATGCCCTTGAAGAGGTAAGCCTTGGACTCCTCCAGTCGCCTTTGTGAACTGCCCAGTAACACAGAGTTCGGAAGCTAGAGAAATCTAAGGTCAATTGTGCAGTTCATCCTGCGTAAGAATGTGAGCTGTGTTTGAAGGAGAAACTGTGTTTTATTATTCTTTTGGGCTGAAGGCAAGACTGCTGGTAATCTAAGCTTGAGAAAGTTCAGTGAAATTACGTGGAAATGGCTGCTTTCTAACAGACTGCAAATTAGTTTCAGGGTTGAAGGCTCCCCTGCCTCATGGCTATTTTAGGGGCCAAAAAAAGGCTGCGTTTGTTATTCAGCTAGTCAGTAAACAACCATTTATTTGTTTTATGGGTTATGATTTTTCCGCATCCCACGTTTTCTGATCACCAGCAGCTGAATTGTTCCCCTGAACAGCCTGTACTTCTCTTCCTGCTCTGGGGCACTGACAGCCTCACAGCCAGAGCTACTGGCATCCAGGCTTTTGTTAAACTTTTTAGCCGTTCATTCTGCTGGTGACTAGACCACACAGCAACATTTAGACAGTTTCTTGGAGCTGATTAATTTCATTCTCTAGCTTTATTGTGTAATGCAGCCTCTTGAAAAAGTATCAGTGTCCCTGGATTAGATTTTAGCCAGGAGATGAGTTTGGTACTGGTTTTATTACATATTGAAATTCAGCTGGGTTTCATATTTTAGGTAGTGCTGAGTATTTAAAAAATGTCCCTGCAAATGAGTTCCGGCTACAGATTTATTCAGGACAGATTTTTGTGTTTGCAGCGTGGTATTTAACTGTATAGCTATGCAGTGACCACTGGATTAGACCATCTAATATATAATAGCACTTGTGTTTTCCCTCTGCTCTCCATCCCCCATCCCAGCTTCTACCGCTATGTCCTGGAGCCGGACGTGTCCTTCGAGGCCAATGACATGGTGTCCCCAGGGCCAATGGCACGCTTCACTGAGATGCCGGAGTCCCCGCTCCTCACACTGAACATGATCACCCCCGACAACTGGATGGTGGAGCCTATCCGCAGCCCCTATGACCTGGACAACATTCATCTTCAGGAGGTACACCCCCAACCCTCCTTTGGGCACAGGTAGCTCCTCCCCCTGCCACAGGGGGGTGGGTCACATGACATTGTTTACTATAAGCTAATTTTTTGTGGAGGAATATAAGGGTATCTGGTAGTATTTTTTATTTTCAAAATAAAAAAAAAAAAAATCAGTTAGGGAAAAGAAGTTGAATAACTGTAATAATAATGTCTTATATTTTGTTTTATATCAAAATGTTTTGTTTTATAGCAGGACTGTGTGCGTGTTTAGTTACTGTATGACATGCGGCATTGGTATGTTCATAACGAGCCAGTTGCCGACTAGATGAGCGATCCTGCCTGTGTCAATCTGATCCCAGGCCAGTGGCATGGTGTCTGCCGAGTACGAGTTGGAGTACCTGCTCCTAGAGGGGCACTGCTTCGACCAGTCAACCGGGCAGCCCCCCCGGGGCCTGCAGTTCACCCTGGGCATGAGCCGTGACCCACTAATGCAGGACACCATCGTCATGGCCAACCTGGTGAGCCTCGTCCACTCAGAAATGAGCCAGCCTTTGTGTGCAGGTTGTCTGAGGACATATTCACCACTTTGAGGCTCTCATCACGCCATCAGTAAGCTTGGTACCCAAGACCCACACTTTTGTGGGCACATGACTCTGCTGGCTCTCTATCTCTTTATGTATACGACAGGGCTACTTCCAGCTAAAGGCTAATCCGGGAGCCTGGATCTTAAAACTGCGCAAGGGGAGGTCTGAGGAGATCTACCAGATCCTTTCGTGAGTGTCTCCTCCCTGCTTCGCTGGCATTGTGTCCATACTGTAGTCCTGTGTTTGGATTCTTCTCTTACCCCTCAGATTTGGTTGCAGTGCTTTGGCAAGAGAGACATCGCCCTCTGCTGTCGCTACAGCTGCTAAATGCAGCTTGATTGTGGTGAGGGCAGCGTCACTATGGACACTGCCTATCACAAAGTCTCAGATTTATTTATCATTTTTGTTTGTTGGTTTGTCTGTTTATTATTTTCTTGTCGTGGTTTGAGAGCTAGAGGCTGAGTGGTGGGTGAAGGGGCCAGGAAAGGATGCTGTAGTTTTGTATGGACGTGATTTACGCCACCCAGTGGTTAGGCCTGGGAGGTGAAAACATAGTTCTGCTGTTCCCGGTATCACAGTCATCGGTCAGCCGCGCGGTCAGCCATGCCATCCCAGTATCACGCTCATCGGTCAGCCATGCCATCCCGGTATCACCGTCATTGGTCAGCCACATGGTCAGCCACGCCGTCCCGGTATCACGCTCCTCGGTCAGCCACGCCGTCCCGGTATCACGCTCCTCGGTCAGCCACGCCATCCCGGTATCACGCTCCTCGGTCAGCCACGCCGTCCCAGTATCACGCTCCTTGGTCAGCCACGCCGTCCCAGTATCACGCTCTTCGGTCAGCCACGCCGTCCCGGTATCACGCTCCTCGGTCAGCCACGCCGTCTCGGTCACCCTCTCTGTTTCTTCCTCTGTTCCAGCCATGGTGGCACAGATTCTCCTGTGGAGGAAGGTGATGTGATCGTGGTTCTTAACAGCTTCCACAGCAAGATCATCAAAGTCAGGGTGTGTGCTCCTTATCGTTGCCTCTGGATCCCCATAATATGCGTGTTCCTCTGGCCAAGCACACAGTCAGGTGGCATGATTAATTCACGCCTACGGAAGTCCTCCATATTGTCTTTTGCCTGCCTGTTCCTATGTCTGAAACTTAATCTTCTTGATCATTTACATGTAATTTATTTTTCCAGGTTCAGAAAAAGCCAGACAAAATAAACGAAGAGCTCCTCAACGACGGCTCGGATACCAGAGGCCTCTGGGAGTCCGTAACTAGGTGCTGCTCCTTCTTCTTGCCTTTCGTCCCCCTAGCCATTAGCCCCTCCTCTTTGTAGAAAAGATGAGCAGCTCACGCTCCACAATGGCTGCTGTCCGTGGCCTCTGTGTGGTTAAACGTATAAAGGCCAACTCATTCTTTACTGTTGTGCATGTGCTTTCTTGGGGACGTTCATGTACGCAGCAACATGCTACATTTGGCTACAAAATGCGGATGGTCACACTCGGCGCATGCATACAGCAGTGATATTCCATTCGACCAGCAGAGGGCAGATGTATTGCATTAAATACAAATACAAGCAACGTAGTCAAACAGGTAAACTTTTAGGAAGAGTTATTAGCCTAGGCTTGGGCAGCACAATGGTAATATGGTACGCAGCAGTATTCTGAAACCATTATGACCAAATTGGTTGGCCGAATTTCATCACCAATACTTCAATGTGTTTGAATAGTGCGACTTTTTAACATACCATATACCTTAGAATAATGTTTGGACAGTATGAAAATAATAATAAGATATGCGGGTACCTCCAACCCTCCTCATACAGCTGCTCACCATAACCACAACAGCAACAACAACAGCTATGCATCTGTGAAAGTCCACACTGCCACCTACTGGAAATACCTAATCAGTTATCTTGCACATGCAAGATCGGTGGGCCCGGATGTGCACCATTGCTACTAGGCATAAAAATCTGGGCTGCACCCACAGTTGTCCACAGCCACCATTGATGATGAAATTTACATTATTACCCTCGTCCACAACCGAAAGTGCCCGCAGAAAAATGAAATATGAATTGGCTTTAATGGCACCCTCCGTCTAACCACTTGATCTGTGTGCTCTTCATTTACCCCTGGCTCTGTGCAGCGTGTGGAATGCTTTAGAGAGAAGGTAGGAAGCATTTCCTTGCTATCTGCTCCCATCACCCTGCAGTTGTTCAGCATCTGTTTGGGGGCTGAATTGCTCATCGATGTCCATGGTTGTATACGTCCACAATGTATATTTGTGACTTCACACTCTTTCTCCATGTCTTTCAGTATATTTGACAATTTTATGTGTTTGTTTTTTTCATTTGTTCATTTTACATTAGTTACCATATTTTAGCTTACAGAAAGCATTCCTGACAGAGTTACTGGGGAACTTGTCATGGCAGTTAAGGGGTCCTGGCATGTGGGGCAGTGAGGCTTTTCAGATGGGAGATGATGGATTTCACTAAAAAGATGATTGGCAGAAAGGGGTACTCATTCAGAAACTCCGTCCACATTGGCCGGTTGTACCATTTTCTTATCTCTTGGCTCCTTGTTACTGAAGCCAGAGGGGATCTGCTCCCAGTGATCATCAGATCTGCTATGAAATGTACTCTTTAGCAATAGGTGCTGGTAATTTCACTATTAGTTTGCTCTCGGTTCGTTCCCCCTGAGTTGAACCTCATGCTGGTTTGACCTAGTGTTGCCATAAAAGGACAGCCTTTCCAATCATAAAGTGCAAACCAACACCTGGTTTGTTCCCCTATCCTTCACAGCATCACCGGTGCCTCCTCAGAGGAAGAGGCCAAGAAGACGACCGAGGATGTTCTCAACATCTTCTCAGTGGCCTCTGGACTTCTGTACGAGCGCTTCCTGAGGTGGGCAGGTTCTCGCCTTACACTCGACTTTTGCTTGATCTCTGTCAAGCTCCCCCCGTCAGTCCTTCCCACCCCACACTTCTGTCTCTTTTCCAGAATAATGATGTGCTCTGTTCTCCAACACACCAAAACCCCTGTCAAATTCTGGTTCCTCAAGAATTACCTTTCACCTTCCTTCAAGGTAATGACCCTCCTCGCTTCCATCTCTAATTGCCAGTGCGTTTCTCTTGTCGGCTGCCTGTCGGTGTGGAGGTCACCCTAACCCTAACAATGGCAGGGTGGTTCAGGAAGGCCCTTGCTCTGTGTCCAGAATCATACACTGATCCCCATGTGCCACAAAAAATAATTAAAGAAGTCTTAATCAGAACTGTGCACAGACAAGTTTAAAGGGGCACTGCAGTGACATTTCAGGACAACCAGCATGGGCAGAAACTGTAAGACCGTGATTTAGTTAGTCAGCAATAGGTGTCTTTCTAAATCGCAAACCTACAGAGTTACTTGCATGGGAGTTTCCTGGCTTGTTAGGAATCGAACTTTTCATGCTGACAGGTGTTCAGTCCTTCTGAAGGTGCAGACGTGTCCTTTGCCTCAAGGTAGCTGGATTCTGGAAGGACACGATCCACCTTCCAGCAAGGCTGCTTTTTGCTGGTGTTTTGACATCTCGCCCAGATGTGTAGGGCAGTTGAGCTTGAATTCTCTTATATCCAAACCCACTTGTTAAGCTGTTTTTCCGTGCGACAAATGTGTCCCCCTCACATTTCATAATTACTCGTTTAAACCCCCCCCATATTTAACATAAAATATTGGTTTTATGCCAGTGTGTCCCCCCCCGCCATATTCAGAATGCTTCTGACGCCCCTGGCTTGAGGAACGTGGTGATGCGCGGCCCACACTAGGAAACCTTGGGACTTCAGAGGGCCAAGCTTTTCAAACGTGCCTCTTGTGTACCTAGGAGTCCATCCCCCATATGGCAGAGGCCTATGGCTTCCAGTATGAGCTGGTCCAGTACAAGTGGCCACGGTGGTTGCAGCAGCAGATTGAGAAGCAGCGAATCATCTGGGGCTACAAGATCCTTTTCCTGGACGTGCTCTTCCCCCTTGCTGTGGACAAGATCATCTTTGTAGACGCGGACCAGGTGATCTTAGCAGCGGTGTTGCTAGGCAGACTGCAAAACCTGTGCACATGCTGATCAGGTTCATATTTCCTAGTATTTGGTGATCTGGGTCCTCAGTTAGAGCTACTTACATGTGTCTGAGTGCCATGTTGTGACCCCGGCTGCTCCCTTCCCCTCAGATTGTCAGGGCTGACCTGAAGGAGCTTCGTGATCTGGACCTGCAGGGCGCCCCCTACGGTTACACGCCATTCTGCGACAGCCGCAAAGAGATGGAGGGCTATCGTTTTTGGAGGTCTGGCTACTGGGCCTCCCACCTGGGGAATAGGAAGTACCACATCAGGTAGGCGTCTCGTGTGTCGATAGAGGAGTACGTTTCCTCGCGTCTGCTCTTTTAATACAATATTTTTGTTTTTTCCATCCAAGTTGAAATAAATACAGTGCTCACATAGTCCTGGGGCGCTTGCTTAATTCAGAAAAAATGTTACAAATTCACTGGTTTCATAACAAAAGTCCATTGACAAGCAATGTGTAACATATCTGCCTAGACCCTCTACACAGACATTTTCTTTGTATTGAAAGTGCCATAATTTTTGACTGACTCATTCAGTTCTTTTCCTGCCATTTTGCTGTTAATTGCTATTGTAGGCACTGACTCCCAAAGGGGTTTCATGTTACTGCAGAGGTGTCACTAATTAAAAAGCCCCCATTGAGACTGCTTGTCAACTTTGTAACTCCGAACAGAACCATAATTTGGGTTTCAATTTACTACTACTTGAATGATTTACTTAAATCTACTGGTTGTTTTTAATGCAGTATATATTTTTTGTAATCAGATAAATAAAATAATAATTTTTCTTCTAAAACCAATAAATGTGCAATATTTTACTAAATTAAGCAATCATTTCAAGACATTCTATGAGCACTGTAAATGCCTGCCATCTTCTGTGACACTCCAAAAGGTCATCTTCATGTCACAGACTTCTTGTTTTGTTGCTTGTCGCATATGTTTGAGTGCCCTCTTATTTTAGCTTATTTTATACCATACCATACTACCTCATACTGTCATTTTTTGCACATTAAGCTCTTTTGCACATTACACTTAATTATTTATTTTTCTATTTTTTCTATCTATTGTACCTCGGCATTTTTTGTGTGGACAGCAAAGTAAGAATTTCATTGCACAGAGAAATGCACTTTTCTACTGTACATTCTACTGACAATAAATGCTTTGAATCTTGAATCTTGTGACATTCACAGACCACCTCCACCACCACTGTCTCAGGCAAACCTGATTTGGCCCACAGCGCAGTGGTGTATGTTCATGAGCTTGTCCTGGAAGCCAGCAAACTATGAATCATCACGTACTAGCTTGGTGCACAACCTGAGACTCCCAATGGCACAATAAGCCAGTTGATCATCCTATTGTTACACCCTGAAGCTGTTTTGTTTATGAAAGCTTCATTTTCATTTTGTAGTGAATTTGTTCAGGGTTTGTTTCCTGCCATCTGTTATGACAAATCCTGATCATTAGTTTACTATTACAGATCCAAATGTTAAAAACGGATTCTCCTTTAAGGTGGTCACATGGCCTGCATGGCAATTATAGGTGTCATCAAGGACGATGAACGGCACTGGGGGGGGGGAGATTTTGTCAAATGGGGTGATGAACCTCTGACTAAAAAAATGAGACATAAAGGATGGATCTGTTTTGTTTTCACATGAGATCAAAATGTTTGTCTGGTGCGTATAATTTCCCTCCTCTTCAGCATTTGCAGATTAATCAGACATCCCCCCTCCCCGAATTGTTCCAGTCACTGTTTGCTTTGAGTCCCTGATGCAGGTCATGCATGTCCTTATAGAACCTGACCAGTTATGCCCTCACAGTGCCCTGTACGTTGTGGACCTCAAGAAGTTCCGAAAGATAGCAGCTGGAGACCGACTGCGAGGCCAGTACCAAGCCCTCAGCCAGGACCCCAACAGCCTGTCCAACCTTGACCAGGTGAAGGTGTCGTGGCGGCTCGGGGAGAAGGGGCTTCTTTGCCCAAGGGCTGCCTTCCTGCTGTGGGTTCTGGTGTGGTGCCTGCTCTGTGCCTTTCAGCTAAGTGAAGGTGACCCTCTATCTGGGCTGGGGGCTTCAGAGCTGCGAGAATGCAGACCGTCGCTGGTCTCATGCTGTGACTCCCAAGGACCTGCGAGTGCTCTGTAGGGTCTCGTTTAAGATGATCAATCTGCAGCCTCTACCGTCTGTTAAAGCTTCTTTCTGGTGGAATGTTTCTAAATGGAAATTCTCTCTTATTTAATGACTTTTGTTTTCCTTTTCTGCTGTTATTAGTTTTTATAAGTCTGTTCTCTGTAGTCACCTGCTGCCTGCACAGGGTTCTCCATTGATAGGCTGTTTATCATCCCCAGGACCTCCCCAACAACATGATCCACCAGGTGGCGATAAAGTCCCTGCCCCAGGAGTGGCTCTGGTGCGAGACATGGTGCGACGACTCCTCCAAGGCGGCTGCCAAGACGATCGACTTGGTCAGTCCCTGTCACCACAAGGGGAAAACTGGGTGTGGGTGATTAAAAAAAAAAAAGGCACATTAATGTGAACCGTGTGTATGTGTGAGAAATCGGATCGGCTGCCGGCATCACCGCCCCGCCTTTCCTAATGTTGCCTGGTGTTATGGTTTCTGGCAGCTGCTAGGTTGCTGCTAATGGGCTTCTGAATGCTAGGCTCCCTGTTCACCAGTGAACTATGCCTCCCCCTGAAGGCAGAAGACTGACTGTGCTGACACTGAAACATAGAAAAATGACTAGAGAGTTTTTTGATTATCCACCCGTATGTGTAGTAGGTAGGAGGTAAAACAAAGTCTAAGTGACCTGGTTTTGGTTATATGACCTGGTTTGATAAAATGTACATTTATGGTGCTTTGCCTTCGTACCATGCTTTCTCTGGCAGCGGAGGTCCTCTGCACATCCGCGTCAGTTAATCTTAGCGTGAGCTTGCGGTGGCTCGTCTCTCACTTAATTCCCATGGCAGCCTTCCCAGCCTCACCCATCTAAAATTCCTCACTTCCCTCCAGCGCTATGAAAGCAGGAGCAGGTCTCTCGAGGCTGCCGACCAGCTGACGTTGCTGAAATCTGCAGTCATTGACACACTTGGGCACCTGCCACCTTTTTGGGGGTCGTCTTGGGGCTGGCTGCTTATGGCCTGTTAGACATTCATTAGTGGATTGATATAGTCAATCTGTGTACAGTTTCACACCTTTCAAAAGGCTGGAAAATATATAAAGTTAAATGTTCACCCTCGAGTTAAATTATTCACTTTTGAAATGCATGAGCAGATATTAGCAGATGCTTTTCTTTGTATGTAACTGGTGCATGTTTTGAAAAGGATTCTGAGATTGATGTGGAACTATTGGCACTGAAAGTGTGTGTGAGATGCCTTTTTTTCCACTCCACATTATTAAACTGTGTTTGTGATGAAGGATTTTTATGGGGGAGTTGGGGAATTTTGGCCCAGCTTCATAGGACTTGACCATTTGGAGTGGTATCATCAGACAGCCCCGGGAATCTCATCACATTTGTGGGGAGCTTTTTTCGACTTTCGGGTTTCAGGGTATATGTGTTGACCAACCACGTCCATTCCTCCGCAGTGCAACAACCCCAAGACCAAAGAGCCCAAGCTTGCTGCTGCAATGAGGATCGTTCCGGAATGGGAGGAGTACGACCGTGAGATCAAGGAGCTGCTGAAGAGAGTCCAGAAGCAGACCGGAATCAGACCATTAGCTGACCGGGAAGGTGAGGAGCATTCTGGGAAGACCGTCACCCACGGTGCCCCTGGGGTTCAGTCACTCTGGCCTTTGGGCAGCTGGCGCTCTGCCTGTTCAGTCACGAGTGCCATACAAATGGAAATAGGATTTTGCATTAGACATTCATTATGGGATGGACATGGGGTTATGCATCTGTGAATAAGTGCAGAAATATTGGCATTTAACATGATATTCTTTGGTTCATCTTATTATCATTGTGCTTTAGTCTTTTAATTTTGGCTATTTATTTATTTATTAAGCTGCATTTGTGGACAGAAATGATTCCTCATTCCCTTTTTTTTTGTTTTACAGCAATTCCCCGGGATGAGCTTTAGCATTGGATGTAGCTATTCTATGGAGTTATGGAAGTCAGGGAAGAATATTGCTGCTTTAGGTGAACTCTGCCAGAGAGGACCATCCCCACATTGTGAAATTGGGGTAAATAGATTATGCCAGCTGTTGCATCTCCAAAAAAAAACAAGTAAACAAGGACCACAGCCTTCAAGTTTGCGACGGAGAGGAAAGGAGCTCTTTTCATACCAGTATTGGCCTTGATACCCGTCATGACTTTTTTTAAGATGTTAATATTTTCTTTTCACAAAAGAAACATTTGCACTGCTGTTTAGAGTTTGCCTCTGTACCAGCGAGATACATTCCTAAATTATCCCACCAATTTAATAAGGCTGTGTTTTATTTGCTCCATGTTTCATTGTTTAATTATGATCCCTGAACGTTTGGTCCGACTTAAATTGTCATCGATATTTTCACCTTGGCAGGATATATTGGCACACTTGACATTTGGCTGAAAAAAAGCCCTAATTTCCAGCTCAGAGGGATGCAGGAGTGTTGATGGTCTGTTGCTGTAGACTGGACACAGTATGGAGGTCAGCAGCCTCCCCCCTATTATGGTGGTTTATTGACTGTGTCAGAAACCAACAACACACCTCTTACTGTGACCAAAAGGCAGCTTTCTCCACATCTGGAACACACTACCCTCCTGCCTGCGGCGTACCTTCAGCTATGAAATAACTTGCTCTGTTAATGAGTTTGTTGCCCTTTATACCTCAGCCAGGTATTTGGTATCAGCCAGTTAAAGCCATTTTGTCAGGTGGGTCTGTGAAATACCACAGTTAATTTGGTGCTGCACTCTATATCACTGCGCTTGGCTATGCTGGTACTATCCTTTAAGTTATGGTAAGTATAAATTATTGCCTCACAGTTTTAAAGGTCTCTTGTCCTCAGGAATAAAAATATCTGGATGAATCTTAATTAAACAAGTTAATCCAATATTTTTTATTTTTATTTGCATAGTGCATTTTCACAACATTACTTTGTGTCAAAGGCACTTCACATTATCCCTGCCCTTACAGGTCAGCACTCCAATTTCACAAGGGGGTGTGAAGCTAGAGTGACAGCACTGACAGTTCAGTTCATCCAAAGCTAATGGCACCAATCTCCATGCAGCTCTACACCTCATACTATAGGCCTAACTGGGAGTGATCAGTTACTGGCAGTGGGCATTACAGTAACCCATTCTGGAAGTTAAGGCAGATATTAGTTTTAACGCATCATGAAAGGAGAGCATCTTCTGAAGCTTGGCTATGTTCTGTAGATGGTAGAACACAGCTCTAGTAATACTTATGTGAACATTGAAAGATTGATCTGAATCTACCTGGACTCCAAGCTCTCTAACCACTAATTTAAGCTGAGTAGAAAGACCACCAAGGTTGATG
Organism: Paramormyrops kingsleyae; assembly: GCF_048594095.1. Classification (NCBI taxonomy): domain Eukaryota; kingdom Metazoa; phylum Chordata; class Actinopteri; order Osteoglossiformes; family Mormyridae; genus Paramormyrops; species Paramormyrops kingsleyae. The sequence goes on along the minus strand of NC_132797.1, from coordinate 76,970,390 downwards.
TTGTCAAACTTATTTTGAGCAGCCTTGGGTCCAACCAGCAATACTTCTGTTTTTTCTGTGTTTAACATAAGGATTTTTTTGCCACCCAGCACCGGATATCTAGTAGACAGTCTTCTAACCCAGAGAGCTGTCATGCATCATCTGGTTTAACAGATATATTTATCTGTGTATCATTAGCAAAACAATGAAACCCAACACCATGATTTCTAATAATGTTACCTAGTGGTAGCATATATGTAGTGAACAGTAGCGGGTCTAGCACTGATCCCTGTGGGACACCATATTTGACTTTAGTGGACGTAGAAGATTCATCGTTCAAGCAGACAAACTGATAATGTTCAGTTAAATATTAGCGAAGCTAAGACAGCTTCTTCCAGGATCTTTGACTTGAAAGGAAGATTTGAGATATCAATGGGTTCAAGATTTAGTTTCTTTTGAACAGGTCTAATAACATGATTCAAATGTGTCATTATCAGTATGAACTGGGCTAGCAGAAGGCTGGTAGCTGTATTTAGCTACAGATGTGCATTGGATGGTCTGTCTAATCTGTTATTTTACCATTAAAATGATAAATTCATCACTCTTAAGAGCTTGTAGGACTTGTGAGTTTAGCATTGAAGAATTCTGTGTTAAGTTAGATGGATTCAAACAGGAGTTTAGGATTGTTTTTGTTCTCTTCAGTTATTCTGGAGAGGTACACAGATCTTGGAGTCACTAGTGCTTATCTGTACTTAGAGTGACTCTCTTTCCAGGCAGATCTGAAAACTTCTAGTTTCATTGAGCATCATTTGCACTCCTAGCTTGCATGAAGCATGTTTAAGTTCACATGTATAATCAGGCTATCAGGGGGCAGGTATCTCATCTTTGTGCTTTATTTTTTAAGTGGAGTTACAAGACCTAGAGTGCTGCGAAACGATTTCACCATGTTCATGGTTACCTGTGCAAGTTAATTTTCACATGACGGTTCAGATGTAAGGTTGAAGGACTGATTGCTCGCCTTTTGAATGTTCTGCATAGTCTCACTTTCAGGGGTGCTGATGAGATTTCCCACAATCCTCTGTGTCAGCATGTCCAAGCAAAACCTGTCTGTGATACCACTGCTGGTGGGCTGGGAGCAGTACTTTACTAACCCCAAAGCTTTATTTTTCTGAAACTACCGAGAACATTGTATCTTTACTTCAGGGTCTTCATGATCTGCCCTTTTAAGTGCAAACATGGCCTATTGTGTTCTGATTCTGAGAGGTGCTGTTTCTCGTGGCTGTCCCTTTTCTTATTAAACCACGACCTCAAGCCTTTCACTAACACCGCTACCTGTTGGGTAGGTGTTGTGAGTGAATTTGCATATAGAGGGTGACCTCCTGGAGTGTGAGGATCCTGCAACAGGGATGGGACAAAATAAGATAAGTTGTAGATTTCCCATGAGAGCAAATGGTAACTCAGTCACTTCTCTGACCATTGTAAGTTCCTGTTACTTCATTATCCTAGTGGTGCCGACTGGAACCCCCCATTCTATTCCTGACTTTCCCATGATCATAAATTGCTGACACTGTCTGTATACAAATGATCAACTAAGAACATTGGGGGATCTTTAATACTTTTCCTTACAAGCCAAACTAACTGCTTTATTCATGTTAAAATTACCATCAAGCTAGGTATAATGTCTATTCATTTCCACCAATATCTCTCAAAACAGCACTGATTTTGTATAATGTACATAATTTGGCAACCTTAGCAATGGAGAGTTAATTGACTTTAAATAATTTTGTCATAATGGAAAAGAAATTGTGAGCTGGGATGTTAGCGAGCAAGGTTTATCCGGGAATCTGAGGAAAGCTGAGTTATTTCATGCCTTGCTCCTGTTATTTAAAATAGGCTCTGGACCCTCTGACCATGTACAGGGCAAGTGGTGAAAGAAAATGAATAATTGAATGAATGAACGAACAAATAATGTGGGATTTTTGTGTCTGCTATAAGAACCCTTTACCACTAGATGGGACTAGTCATTGCGATCAGCTGCAATTAACAGATCTGTTAGATGATTAACAATTTTGCCAATTTTTATGCTACTTATTTCCATGGTGCAATGTCTCAAAGGTACAGCTTCCAGTAGGATCAACATTGTTAAATCACAAGAATATATCCGAGTTCTGTCCCAAGTCCTGGGGGCTTCTAGCTATTGAAAAGATAAAAAGGGGCTAAGTCAAGTTTGCCTGGGGCTTGTTTTTCTTTTTCTTTCTTTTTTTGAAGGAAGATTGGCATCAGGGCTAAAATACTCCAGGCTATGCTTAAAAAACTTGGGGCTATAGTCCCGAGTGATTGGACCTAATACCGTCCATGCCCATGCCCATGCCGATGCCCCTCAAATACTACCCGTGTAAGACAGACCATCTCCAATTGGACCTGCTAACATAACAGGCTGATTTGGCTTCAATTTAATGTTATTAGATTTAGAAACATAGGATAAATATGATGATATGAGATATTATGTATTAGCCATGCAAGAAAGTGTTTCCTGAGCTAATGAAGCTACAAATACATCATTAATATCTCCTGATAAATACTACAAATTTATTATGATGATAATAGTAATAGTATGGTAATAATTTATTAAAACTGCACACACAACCTTGCAGGCTTCATAGTGGGGGACTCAGGCTGACCTTCCAGAGATTATTTTCTGATTAAGTCTATTAGAGAGAATGTGGATTGGTGTTTTATATCCATACATGCCTGGATAAGGTCTGGAGGACTCTACATGCCCCAGCAGACCCCACGCACACCCCGGCAGACACTGTGTACCCTAGAGGACACCACACACCCCAGTGGACGCCACGCACCTCGGAGGACACTGCATGCCCTGACGGACACCATGCACCCCGGAGGACACTGCATGCCCTGACGGACACCATGCACCCCGGAGGACACTGCATGCCCTGACGGACACCATGCACCCCGGAGGACACCGCACACCCCAGCGGACGCCACGCACCCTGGAGGACATCATGCACCCCGGAGGACACTGCATGCCTCGTTGGACACCACACACCCCAGCAGACATCATGCACCCCGGAGGACACCGCACACCCCAGCGGACGCCACACACCCCAGCAGACATCATGCATCCCGGAGGCCACTGCATGCCCCGACGGCCACTATGCACCCTTGTGGATGCCACGCACCCGGGAGGACATCGTGCACCCCAGAGGACACCACACACCCCAGCGGACGCCACACACCCCAGCAGACATCATGCATCCCGGAGGCCACTGCATGCCCCGACGGCCACTATGCACCCTTGTGGATGCCACGCACCCGGGAGGACATCGTGCACCCCAGAGGACACCACACACCCCAGCGCACACTGCATGCCCCGGTGGACACCGCACACCCCATATGCTGATTTCATGCCAGCATGCTGTGGGAGGGGCATGGCTAGGATTGTGATAAAAAATTGTACAAGGAAACGTATAAAGAAGACTTCTAGGTTTTTCTGTCACCCGAGCCCCTCCCCACAACACTGCATATTTAGCTCTTAATCAGCCTGTCTCAGTCCACCAGGGGGAGCCATCTGGGACTTAAACAGCTCAAAATGTTTAGCTTCCTCATCTATAAACTTGCATATGTAGAAAAACCCAAATCAACAGGTAATGGATCGAACAGGCTTAACCATCAGTAACAGGCAACACCTGCTGATTTAGCCAAATCCAGAAAAAATTACTGCTCATGAATTTCTTTGTATACCTCCAATTTTAGGTGCTAAATGTTATAGTACATACGCAGGTAAGATCTGAAAAGTTACTGATTTGGAACAATGCTATCCAGTGTGTATCTGATCCCTTATAGAATCTCCATGATTTCAAAAGAAGCAAAGAGAAACAGAGGTACAGAGTTACTGGAACATGCCAGAGAAATCCGGGGGGGTTCTGTAGGGCGGGGCTCAAGCTATTTGTCAGCACAGAAACTCCCCCTGGGCACAGGAGAGGTCCTGCCCACAAATCCTTCTTGGCCTGGTGTTTTTCACCCTCCTTGCAACAGCAGCAGTGCTATTAGCTTTCCAGCCTCCCACAAAGTCCCCCCCCCTCTCCCTCGCCCTCTCTCTCTTTCTCTCTCTCTCCCCCCCCACCACTACTACCTCTGCAGCAGTGCTATTAGCTTTCCAGCCTCCCACAAAGTGTCCCCCCTCTCTCTCTCCCCCCACCATCTCTGCAGCAGTGCTATTAGCTTTCCAGCCTCCCACAAAGTGTCCCCCCCTCTCTCTTTCTCTCTCTCTCTCTCTCTCTCTCTCTCCGTCTCTGCAGCAGACATGTGCATGTATCAAGTGAGCACTGGTGGCTCTAGGCTCTAGGGGGTGAGAGACCCAACCAGTCATTGATCCAGATAAATACATTAATAAAAAAATACAAGATTACAATAAATTATTATTATACATTTCTAATTATTACAGTAAATTGTTGTACATTGATATGACTAACACATGGCATAATTTCAAATATAAATTTACATTATGTTTTCATTTTATTGAACCTAATATCTTCAAGTTAATTTTTATCTGACCAACAGGGGGAGCAATTGCACCCCTGGTAAAATCACCTATGCTAACTTAAGTTCTAGGAATGCCCAAGCTGCCACGCCTGTACCAGTGTCTGGATTCCTGGCTGTAGCTGTATGCCTTTTCCCTGGCACCGCCTACCCAGCCTTGCTGGGCCCATCGCCAATGTTTCGTGGTGAGGTGGAAATGTGCCTGGGTGGTAATTATGATTCTTATAATTGTGATTCAGAGTGATGGTGAGGCCCAGTCTGGAATCCATGAAATAGAAAGCCTTGTGCTTCATCAGAAGGGACTGTAGTTTAAGAATAAGGCAATGCTTAATGAGTTAAACATGTGAATGGACTTTTCCTCATTTATATTATTGAACCAAATGATAGAGTTGAGAAATCCATAAGGAACATCAGATGGCAAGTACTGCTCACCTGGAAGTAACAATGAAGACCCAAAGCGCCCCCTCCCCGCATTCACTGACCTGGAGTGTGTGTCTCAACAGCTCCTGTTGGTTGGACTTAATCCGTTGCATGGCTCAGTCTGGAACCACAGCACTGTGACAGGGACCACGGCACTCTGACCAGGACTCCAGTGCTTTGACAGGACCACAATGGCCCAGCTCTCCAGCAGGGATTGACAGGGACCACAGCAATCCAACAGGGACCACAGCACTCCCATGGGGACCACAGTGCTCTGACAGGGACTGCAGCCCTCCAAGAGGTTCCACAGCACTTCAATGTGGACTAACAGAGACCACAGTGCTCTCACCAGGGCTACAGCACTCTGATGGGGACTGACAGAGGCCACAGTGCTCTGATGAGGACTGACAGAGACCACAGCACTCCGTTGGGGACTGATGGGGACCACAGCGCTCTGATGGGGACTGACGGAGGCCACAGTGCTCCGATGGGGACTTATGGGGACCACAACGTCTTGATGGAGACTTTCAGAGACTGCAGCGCTCTGATGGGGACTGGCAGAGACCACAGCACTCCAATGGGGACCACAGCACTCTGATGGGGAGTGACGGGGACCACAGCATCCTGATGGGGACTGAAAGAGACCGCAGTGCTCTGATGGGGACTGGCAGAGACCACAGCACTCCAATGGGGACCATAGCGCTCTGATGGGAAGTGATGGGGACCACAGCGCTCGGATGGGGACTGATGGGAACCACAGCACACTGACGGGGACCGACGCGGACCACAGCCCTCAAATGGGGGCCGCAGCGCTCAGAATGAGCTTCCTCAGTAGCTCTCTGCAACTTCCTGCTGACCTTCTCTCGGTGTGGGATGCAGGCTGACCTTTCAGAGGAAGCCATCTGATGTTTCTGCACTGTGCCATTGCAGGACTGTGTCAGAGGATGTGGTCGGATCATAGACATGCATCATCGAGTGAAAAGAGGACCGGGATGATGATGGCAACAACATAAATTTACTGTTATTAGTAACACTCTAACATCCCCAGTATTTATCATCATGCTCAACTTGTCTTATTGCTGTAGGTACCCAGTGAGGTACCTGAAACCAAAGAGGATACAGGCAGTGCTTGGCCAATCAGTTTATCCTGTTCATTAGGTTACTTTCATTCAATCTAACAAGTGCAGAGGTTGCTACAGTTCAATCTGGACGTTTGGCTGGCACGCCAACATGGACAGGACCTCACCCTGGGGTTGGCAGGTGCTTCATGGCATCCTGGTATGGAGGGTCCACATGGGATGAAATTGCCAGGAAAATGTGAGAACGTGGCCTCATGCCATGTGGCTGCTCACTGATCTGCACGCGGCATTTGATTCAGCCATTGATTTGGCCGTCACCCTACAAAGAATTTGATTTATGAGGGTTACAGAGCTGCAGGTGGACACCACTCCTTTTTTGGGCTGCTCTGTTCATGCATAAAGATTGGCATTTGTGTGTTTATTGCAACATTCTGTGACTTTTCAGCTTAAATCAGCATTATTGGGTTTGGATTTGGCTGGATGCAGCTGAATTTTATCCCATAATCGCTAATATGAAGGTCAGCGTTGGTGAAGCTGGCTGTGAAGCCTGGGAACCCCCATTCCAGGCAAGAAGACCTGATCCGGATGATCTTGGGATGTTCACTAAGGTTAGCAGGGACGTTCCTGATATCAGGGAATCCAAAGTAACAGAAGAAGAAATGAGATACATGGCAGCCTCACTCCAGTGATTAAGTGGCCTGGTGAAATTGCTTTCACAAAGTACATAAAGCCATAAATCATAATGCAATTGCACTTCAGATACTCATTAAAAAATAAATAACTTTCTTAAAGGGAAACTAACTTGTTTTAGAGGGTGAATGGCTGAATTAATACCGCTTGGGGGGGGGATCATTACATCCGACATCGAGTGCTTGCTAAGTGAGGGGGTTCCAGAAGCCGATCTTAATAACTATCTTGTCAATGAGCTCAGTTAAAGTAGATGAAGCCTTCAGCTGGGGTGCAATCTCTCACTGCGTGTCACATTCATCTTCCCTCTGCCCAGCCTCCCTGAACAAAGCCTCTGTGCCTGCAAGCTCAGGCTTTCCATTACAGGACGTCCTGGACGGCTCGACCCAGCCTGCCTTCCCTGCATCTGTATGGACGTCAGGATTAAATAAGTTCCATGGTGGGTTAATGAATCATATCAGTGGAGGCGGAAATGAAACAGCCAGCCTCTGCTCTGCCTGGTGTCTTAATTAACTACTACATCCATGCGATGGGCATTGTGAAGGCAAGCCGGCTCTTTAAAAGCCTCCCTTATCCAGTGTGGTCTCAGCTCAGCCAGATCGATTCCCTCTGTGCTTGACATGCATGTCTGCTGGGAATATTGCAGCGCTAGAGGCTGCAGAATGCAGATACTCTTCATTTATAAAATGCACATAGAAGTGCATATTTCCTGTGGCATTTATTGCGGTGTAGGCATCCCAGAAGGAGGATGTACAGATGTTCCCCTGAGAACTTCAGTTTTCTCCAGCAGTTTGCCTCTGAGTCTGTGAATATGCGAGTGTGTGCCCTGCGATGGACTGGAATCCCATTGAGGATACCCCCTGCTTTCTACCCATGATTCCTGGGGTATTCTTCAGGTTCACCATGACCCTGTACTGTACAAGCCATTCATTGGCTGTATAGATGGAAGGATGAATGGATGGGAGGAATTATGGATGGCTGGGATAAAAGTCATCATAGTCTAGAGATCAGCTTTTGTGAAATGGCAGAAATGTCAATACTTCTCAATACATAAATAAATCATGAATGCTTAATATACTCTAATCCACTAAAGTGGGCCATTTTTATTGGTATAAGACCTGTCACAGGGTATGCGTTCACTGATGTCACAGGGTATGCGTTCACTGATGTCACAGGGTATGCGTTCACTGATGTCACAGGGTATGCGTTCACTGATGTCACATGGTGTGTGTTCACTGATGTCACAGGGTATCCGTTCACTGATGTCACAGGGTATGCGTTCACTGATGTCACAGGGTATGCGTTCACTGATGTCACATGGTGTGTGTTCACTGATGTTACAGGGCATCCGTTCACTGATGTCACATGGTGTGTGTTCACTGATGTCACAGGGTATGCATTCACTGATGTCACATGGTGTGTGTTCACTGATGTCACAGGGTATGCGTTCACTGATGTCACAGGGTATGCGTTCACTGATGTCACATGGTGTGTGTTCACTGATGTTACAGGGTATGCGTTCACTGATGTCACATGGTGTGTGTTAACTGATGTCACAGGGTATGCATTCACTGATGTCACAGGGTATGCGTTCACTGATGTCACATGGTGTGTGTTCACTGATGTCACAGGGTATGCGTTCACTGATGTCACAGGGTATGCGTTCACTGATGTCACAGGGTATGCGTTCACTGATGTCAGGGTATGCGTTCACTGATGTCACAGGGTATGCGTTCACTGATGTCACATGGTGTGTGTTCACTGATGTCACAGGGTATCCGTTCACTGATGTCACAGGGTATGCGTTCACTGATGTCACAGGGTATGCGTTCACTGATGTTACAGGGTATCCGTTCACTGATGTCACATGGTGTGTGTTCACTGATGTCACAGGGTATGCGTTCACTGATGTCACAGGGTATGCGTTCACTGATGTTACAGGGTATCCGTTCACTGATGTCACATGGTGTGTGTTCACTGATGTCACAGGGTATGCATTCACTGATGTCACAGGGTATGCGTTCACTGATGTCACAGGGTATGCGTTCACTGATGTCACATGGTGTGTGTTCACTGATGTTACAGGGTATGCGTTCACTGATGTCACATGGTGTGTGTTAACTGATGTCACAGGGTATGCGTTCACTGATGTCACAGGGTATGCGTTCACTGATGTCACATGGTGTGTGTTCACTGATGTCACAGGGTATGCATTCACTGATGTCACAGGGTATGCGTTCACTGATGTCACATGGTGTGTGTTAACTGATGTCACAGGGTATGCATTCACTGATGTCACAGGGTATGCGTTCACTGATGTCACATGGTGTGTGTTCACTGATGTCACAGGGTATGCATTCACTGATGTCACAGGGTATGCGTTCACTGATGTCACAGGGTATGCGTTCACTGATGTCACATGGTATGCGTTCACTGATGTCACATGGTGTGTGTTCACTGATGTCACAGGGTATGCGTTCACTGATGTCACAGGGTATGCGTTCACTGATGTCACAGGGTATGCGTTCACTGATGCAGTCGTGAAGGTGGTGAAATTTTGAGTTACTGTTAAGGACACCAACTCTGCAACTCAGCAAGGTGATTGGTCACTCATCCTCTATAGTAATGAAATTACAGGAAATTGGGCAAAAACAAGCAGGGTGGGCTCTGTGAGTATAAACAAGCAGGGTGGGCTCTGTGAGTATAAACAAGCAGGGTGGGCTCTGTGAGTATAAACAAGCAGGGTGGGCTCTGTGAGTATAAATCAGGGCCATTCAGAAGAAGCAGCTCGTAGTGAGGAGCATGTTATATTCAGGCGTTAGCAGCTCACACAGGTACAAAAGACTGTCTGCAGGCAGCCAGAGAGTCCAGTTCCTGAAGTGTGTTGCTGGTGCGTCGGCAGGAACCTTGATCTAGGGGGGGTGGGGGTGCTGCCATGTTCATAGAGCTGCCTGCAGCAGGCAGATACGTGCAGCTCAAAAGCATATCGATTGTGCCACACTTGCGATGTGTTTTGTGTTAAGTTATTGTCCCTCTTTCTGTCTTTTTGCTGTTTTATTGATATAATAATCAAGGGACTAAACAGGTGTTTTCTGCAGTTTTGTTTTATATGACTACACAAAATTGGCACTATTTATAAATCAGTTTTTGTTTAAATAAGGAGTGCTGGAGCGTGCTACCAACCTCTCCAGACATGTGAAGAGCGAGGTCACTTGCTTAAGAGCACAACTGGATTTTCCCTGCAGAAAAAATGGTGAATCGATGGCAAAGTTTCACTCTTGGTCAGCCTATGGTGCTCTTAAAAAGTGGGTCACATTTTCAGCCTAAATTAACTTGTGTTGTCAGTTGCTAAGGTGCTTTCACAACTGACACCAATTTGGGGAAAAAACGCTGATTTTTAGCCATGCTATATTACCTGTAAAATACCAATATTCATATCTCAAATGCCTGAAGTAAAGCAACAATTCCTCTATGAAAATGAATATGCCATTTCTAGTGTCAATTTTTAATCTGTGCTGCCAAGCAGATTTTGAGCTACATTAACAAATTAACTGTGTGTAGCAGCAGGCAGCGATTAAGGAATTAAACTGGGAACCAGCAACTGTACGCTCATTGCCTTCATGAGTCTGTGCTGGTGTATTTTAACAGTTTTTAGAAAAGTGAGATAACACATGGTATAAGTGAGGTTTGTGTTGCCTGTTGTACCTGCCTAACCACTGTCTTCCAAATTTGGGGGTTCAGGAGTTTATCTGAGGGATATGCGGACAGTATCACTCTGGAGTCTTCTTCTCCGTCAAGTTATACTGCATTATTTACAGTCAAATACACCCAGCTGGGCTTAATTCTACAGAATTATTTATTAAAACCATGACACGTTCAATATTTTGTTTAGCCGGTCCACAGAGTGTCAACACAATGGCAGAGCAGGGGATGTTTGTTGGACTTGCTAACTTTTGTTGGGGGGGGGGGGGGGTATTATACTTTGAGAGAAAGCTCAGCATCTATTTCAACACTGGACTAGGGCACCAGGATTGTCACCACAAAGGTCTTCTAGGCTAGTCTTAATGAAACACACTCAAGAACAAAATGATCTATACTGCACTGCCTAGTCCACTACGGCTGTAGGTATGTATGTTGCTATGGGTGCAGTAACAAGTAGTGGCTTCATGTTGACATAAATCTCATGGTTGTTGTGCTTAGTCTGTCATGCTGTTGTATTTCCTGTATCACTGTATAAACTATTCATACCATATCCTTGTAAGGTACAGAACCCCCCACATATCATATTGTGCTTTTAATGCAGCATGCATTATTACACAGGTCTAATTGCATATTTGTCCTCAATATGTCTTGTTAGGTCTGGTGATCTGAGATCAGAATGCCCAGCTGTTTAAGGCTTGTGTGAGCTGTGAGGAGGAGCCACCTGGAGCAGGATAAAACGGCTGTCTGCTGAGCGGTTGGAAATGCTGGCCTCTGAGATGATGCCTGTGATTCAGTACGATGTGTAATTATCCCTTTAGGTTATTTTAGAAAACCTGCAAATTATTGGAAGAACATCTTACAAAGAGGCTGGAGGTATGTATATGATAAACCTTGTATATAAACTGCATCTTCACTAAATGTCAGCATTCTGTAATCATCTCCCCCATTTTTGACAAGCATGGCAGCCACTTCCTCGCTCAGGACATGGCATCCACGGCTTACACAGTGCAGAACATCTGCAACAGCGTCCCCGCTTGATGTGCTGTTAGTCTTTCCTCAACAAATTTCACATCAATCTACCATTTAAGCACTGAGCATTTCATGCCACACATGGTGACAGCACTAGTGCTTACTGGGAAATGTTAGCATCCGAGCTGAGGACAGATGATCATAAGCTGCAGTGTGTCTCAAAACTACCCAAATGGTTTTTATCCGCAGAGCACAGGAAAATGGTGCATGCGTTCCTTTTCTTTTTTTTGCTGCACCGTGATTTGCACCAGGGGCTCCATTCTCTTTGCTGCAGCCCTTGCAGTTATTTGCTGCTGTGTTTTACCCAGCAGGGACTACAGTGCTGTGAGTGAAGGAGGTCCCCCCCTCTCTGTAACTGCAGACAGCGTGGGAGGTGGGGAAGGAGTGAGCGAGGGAACGAGGGAGGGATGGATGGAGGGAGAGGAGGAGGACCCCAGCCATCCTTTTCTATGCACGATCTGTGCCAGTTGAAATTTGCTGCGACATGGCGGTAGCTTTGTGTCAGGAGTCCGGCGCAGGCTGCATGCGCAGGCTGCATGCGCAGGCTGCAGGCGCAGGCAAAACAGAAACATGTCCCACAAGGCAGCGGTACAGATGATTCCTGCCTTTTCCAGCAGCACCGCAGCCTTCAGACCATCATGTTGGTAGAAAACATGCAGTTCATTTGTTATTGTTTGCCCTTTTTCACCATTTCATTTTGGCATAAAGGCCAAAGAGGTGAATGTGTGTCCTCAGCCTGATCCAGAAAAGGGGCGAACAGCCCTCCCTGACAACCACGGTATATGCTTGGCCGCAACAGCAGTTCCAGAATACCCCAGGGAGCAGCACAGAACCCATCCTTCAAACATCATTCTATCAGCTGTAAGCAGCAGAAATCAAAATACCAGACTTGCACCAGGAAGGCATGAGGGTCAAATCCAAAGTAGCTGTCTGGAATGCACAGAAAGAATGGTGTAAAAGCCACTGTGTCAGGCTGTCAGGCAAATATATCTATTTTATATGAAATTTCCTTTTTTCTTCTCTTGGTTTCACCCTAGTCTAGCTGCTCTCTAGTCTGCGGTGGGTCCAGCTGGCCAGCTTGCTCCTCATGGCAGTCTCCAAGTGTTAATAGCACGCCAAAGCTGCGGCCTCAATTCACTTCTTGTCAATGTGATTGATTTCTTTACATGTTATAGGTCACTCTGAGAGGCCTCAGAGGATTTTTGCCACTTGCTGCTGGAAACTGGCAACCCCCAGACCGCTGTTTGGCTGAAAGAGGTCTGTGGGAAGCTGAAAGAGGCACCAGTGATATCCTGCACTCATAATGCCCTCTCCTGTCAGCTGGATCGGACTGCTATCAGTGGGTGACAGAGTACCTAACCTGTCTTTTATATTAATACTTGATATTTAAGTAAACTAAATGGTTGTAGAATGAGATGCAGCTGAGGGGATGGATGACATACCACACTCCTCCTCTTACATTTGGACATATTCTCGTCCTGCTCTGTGTAATGCTTAAGCAGAAAATAAACCAGGACAGAAACTGGCAATTATCTTTAAAGCTACCAGTGCAAAGGTTCAGTTTACTGGCTTGAAAACATCAGAATAGATTAGAAAAGTGAAAAAAATTGGCATGTAAGCTGACGGTCCTGGCATTTCTTTGTCTTGCTGAATGTAATTGTTTATTCATGACTGTGGAAGTCATGTTGGCAATTTCCACCCAAATAATGATTTAATTTATGAATTTACAGAATCCCAGGATAACACTGCACCCTCATGCCTCCTCTCATAGAGCTAATTCCCATCCAGTGGCTAGGCCTCTCCCACAGGGCAAAAACACATCATTTAGGTGGATTGGTGTCTCAAAATTGCATTTAGAGTGGCTGTGAGCCCTATGACAGAGTGGAATTACACCCTCTTCTAGTTTGGTTTCTTAATGCTGATCTTCAGGACCAACTGGGTATTTTTCTATCAAACTCTTTAATTAAGTTTGGTTGATCACAGTGCTGATTGAATCCATGGTTTGACACTTCTAAAAATTTCTGCCAGCCTCTATGAGATTTTAGAAAGGGATGTATACATAAAAAAATAACAAAATGCTAAAAAAATGTTATCTACCATTTGAAAAAATTCCCAGAAAGATGCTATACTATTAACCATATAACAGTACAAAACACTGAAAGATTGATTAAGGTCAATACTAATTTAATATGATTTGTTGTATAAGAACAAATCAACCAAATAAAGCTGACAGAATTCTAAGTATCTCTACTCTCAGCCTTTAATGGATGTGAAATCTGGTTCAGTGCTTTATAATAGCTTTAGCAATACTAATTAATTAAAAAGAAGATGGCTAAAAGGAAAAGAAATGTACACAGTAGGTCCCCAGGTCCACAAATAAGAAGTTTTGACCCAAACCTATTTCTGGCTCTGATTTGTCTTTTCACTAGAATTCAAAAAAAGTAGGCTATTTTGTTTTATACAAGAAAAGTGTTTATATGTGACAGCCTTTATTATCAATGTGCCCCTTTATTATTCAGCTTCATGATAATTAAACATCACTTGTCAGTATGGACACTTACTGCTTTGAAATTATGGGGCACCACCTCATGCAGGGTGGAACCCAAGATAAGGATCTTGGGACTCCTGTTACCCTGACCGGCATAAGCAGTTGGAAGATGGATGAATAGATATAAACTATATTGCAGTGAAGAAATAAAAGAATATAAGGAAAGAGTAGCTTTTTTGCTATTTGTTCTGAGCAGGTTTGATTTCTAAGATATTATAGGCTAAGATATTATAGGCTAATCAAAGAAATGGTCAAACCAGATTTTCACAAATATTTTAAGCAGCCATAAACACATTTTCAATTACCTGCTCAGAACAAATAGCAAAAAAGCTACTCTTTCCTTATATTCTTTTATTTCTTCACTGCAATATAGTTTATATCTATTCATCCATCTTTGCAATAATATTAATTATATGTGGGTTTTAAGTGAACCACAAAGCATTTCAACTCATCACAACTGCCTGTTGATTAAAATGGCAGTATATATTAAGTAACCCCTGGGACACTCGCTGCTGTTTCCAAGGTAACAAGAAGACCCTTGCCCTTCCCGGGGACATTTATTTGGAACGTACCAAAATGCGACTGTCAGAGGGGAGGTTGTTGTTTACTTCCTCAGCTCTTTTGGTTATTACGATAAAGTATGAATGAAAATAAATGTAAGTAAACAACTGCGATTTATTTAAAAGGCGTACAAATCGATCCTCTAGGTACGGAAAGAAGAAACTACCCTAAATGGATTGATTCTAATAGCGAAATCAACCTCTGAAAATATGTTTGCGTTTTTCTGCGAGCTGTCAGAAAAGCTTGTTGCTTTTCTGTGCTTAGCAAAGTAATACTACGGGAGTACATTTTTACTATTTATGAAAAATGTATTTCATTATTTTCAAGTGAACTGCTGTCATTAATTAGCGTCGATCACTGTTCCACCCAAATATTCAACCTTGAAGTGCTGTTTATGGCAGTTCTGAGGAGCCGGATTCGGAGTTGGCGGCTGCCCGTGTGTGACTAGGACTCCGGGCAGGTAGTGATGAGGTAAGGTGAACTGCTTAAGCCGCCGTACCGAAAACTCGGTTATTCCCCCGAAGATCCCAGCAGAAATGGTCAGGCATACATATATACATCCATTGTGTGGATTATAGTTACACTAGTACGCCGTCAGAAAGTCTCAGGTGTACAAGAAATCCCTTAGGACAGCTGGCTCATTTTTAAACTGCAACCGCATAAGTCAACTACTGTACCGCTGTCGGGTAACTGTGTTATAGGCTGCTTGTTCAGTAATTTTAATGCAGAATATGCGTTTCACACGAACCGGCCAATGTGCATAATATCACGATCTCCCATACAAGGTAACAGTCCTGCTACCGCTACCGTAAAACTACAGATGTTTTAAAATATGTATTATTATTGTTGTTATTGTCATTGTCAACATGTCGGTGTTCTGTTTTGTTTATTATTATTATTATTAATAATAATAATAATAATAATGCATTTGTGTTATTTAAAAATTGACCAGGCTAGTGCAGTTTTTGTAAGATGTAAGTGAAACGGGTCGTTGTTACCTATGAATTTTAGGTTTTTATAACTTTTTTAAATCGTTGTCTATACCGATTTAAAATAACAATGACATCTCCCCACATTTGGACTTGTCAATTCTGAAAATGCACAAGGTAAACCCCAACAGGCTAATTTGGCTTGAGATAACAAGATGAGTAATCTGGGAATGGATTAAGTAAATACAGCTGTCTCGAAAACTGGTTAAACACATCATAGTACCATCTATATATATATATATATATATATATATATATATATATATCTATATCTAGTATATAAGGATTATATACACTACTAGTCAAATGTTTTTTCACAGTTCAGGTTTTTACCACTTTCCCATTTATTTCATAAATTGCAGATTTTTTATTCTTGTTAAGCATTGGAAAGTTGAGTGAACAATATAAGTCAAATAAAACTAGTTTCCTTTATAACCTGGAAAGAACATGTAACAGTGCATGTCTGCCATAATATTAACTGGTTGTGTGGTAATGGCATAGTAAATTCTAGGCTGTCCTTTAACTTTAAATGCACTCATTAACTGTTTCAGGGCAGTATTTAATGTCCCTTGTAGAAAGAATGTCTTGCATTTTCTCTGCTGTTATAACTGCTAGAGGAGGCTACTTGGATGAATCAAAGATGTGACATTTTCTTGGTAATAAAGATATACTCAAATGGTGAACATACTGTAAATGTATTAGCAAAGAATATTAAGTGTATTTATAGTATAAAGTGAGTAACATGGAAATGGAGAAAATGTTACTGTGTGCAAAAACTTTTGACTGGTAGTGTACACACACACACACACACACACACACACGCTGTATTTGAGACCACAGCAACATTTTTAGTTTCATTTATATCTCAGTTTATGAGAATGTTTCTGCTTCTCATTGATGAAGGAATTCTTCCTTGCTTTATGGGTCTTTAACTCTCCTAGCAGCCCTAACCATCCTAGCAATGCCCTTCACACCACTTAATGCTTCCCATTCTTTTTGAAAGTCACCTGAGGTCATCCTCCGATTTATGAGGCACTGTTGGATAAGTTGTGGGTCATTTGTGGCATTAGAAAGTTGCTTCTGCCATCTACCTGGCTGGTTATTGGTCACAGTGTCTCTTGCTTCACTTTGTTCTACACACACACACACTCTTACACACCCACACATATACATTGCACCTGGATGATTATGTGGGGTGATGAGGTACAAACCTCATACGCTTACGTGGGCATTTTCTCCAAGTGGTTGCGTAATTAGCGTATACCAGCAGCCATGGGTCTTTATTGTTTTTCACCTAAATAGCACATGCATTTGGAATAAGGCGGTTCTCAAGATATGATTTACATTTTATCGTATTACAGATAAGATTCATACTTGACAGATATGTCTGGATCACTTCCCTCCTCTGCTGTAGCCTTGGAAACCTTCTACTCGAAGCATGAAGCGCCAAACTGCTGGTGCTAACAGTGTGCCTGGAGAGCTATATGCATTCTGCTTTCAGTTCAGTCTACTGTTGGATGATGAAAGCTTCCCTTACCCCCACTTTCCATATTTTTATGTTGCCTGATATGTGCTATGGTTAATTTTGATGGATTTTCTCATGTCTTGTTTCTTTGATCTTAATCGTATAATTTGAATCTAGTGTATTTTTTCCCTTAGGGCAAAATTGGATATACCTGTATTTATACAAATAAATCTGAAATGTGCTGTTATTGTGTGGCAGTGAAAATCTGAAAATCATAATGTGCACTAAGTTTTGCCTTACTTTGCTATATCAGCCTTGTTGTGAATGTGTTTTTACCATTTCATAAGTGAATTATACTGTTGACTGAAATTTAGTACCTAACAGGTATGCTACAGCTTTACAAACTAATAAGCCCAGGTTATTGTGTACAGCTTCACCATTAGACATGAATGGTCTGATAACTACAGTTTTACTGAGTTTAATCTGGGTAGAGAGAGGTGTGTTGCCATGTTTGCATACAGTGTCAGTACACTTTGAGAAGACTGTCTCTCTTTGAAGTTTTGCAGTAAAGCTTTTTAAATTATAATTCTTTGAAGACCTTCCATTTTCGAAAACTGTTTAGCCAAATAAAGATTTTAATAACACTTTTCTATTCCCAGGAAGCGTAATTTACAAGACAGTGTAAGCTGAGGTTGAGACAGTCATCACGTTCCGTAATTCTCTCATATTCACAAGCACAGTCACACAATTAGGCCGATTTAAAGCCCCAAGCTTGCCTGACCAACACGTATTTAAAAGGAAAATTCTACCCAATGTAAATTGAACAAGAAAATGAAACCCCAGTAGAACTGGGGCCTGATTTAATCTTCCCTGAAAAAATAACCCAGTCTGATCGCGTCAGTCAATTTCCAGCATCTCAGGATTGCAAGGTTTTTAAGTGTCTGGAAAAACCACCATTAAAAATTGTAGAGGAATAGTCAATGGACTTCATGTATAAATCTTGTTGTTTTGTAAATGTAAATTACGTACTTGAATATCATTTTATACGTAAAGGTTTTGACAGCAGCTCTTAGGTCTGGTACAGCTTAACCCACCTTGTCTGGCACCTCCTGCCTGTTCTCACTCACAGGCGAAAAGTCACCATCGCAGGTAAACCGACTAATGTCTGCAAGCCGTTGAACAGTCTGCCTCAGCTGATTTTGCCCATTAAATAGTCATATGGCTAATTTATGCAGGTTTAACCATTTGGCTCAGAAAGTGTCAACAGAAATTATGGAAGCATTTGCTTGTTTTTTTTCCCCAACAGAAGCTTCAGGGGAGAGATCTGTCACTTGTTTTGAAGTTAGCTAATGACGCAATTTTGTTGGTAGTGGAGTTGGTATAATTACAATTTCAATGATAAAGAATGACTGAATTTTTTATAATAATCTGATTGGACACTATTTAAGGGCTATTGCATTGCTATGCTATTCCAGTGTGTGGTGAATGCATGCTACTGGTGTCATACAGAGCACTGTTAGAAGCATTATTGCAGATCAGGTGCTAACGGCAATGCAGTATTATTGCTGAATGCTCATAAAATTGTAACGATGGCCCTTCTCAGCCGCTTAAGGAGATTGATTTGGTATCTGGGACGGTCGCTGTTTTGAGTTTGGCAAAATGACTTGCTTGATATGCAGCTGCAGTTATAGAGCGTAACATGTACCACTCAACGTATTGCCCAGTTATATGGCTGCACATTTAGTTTTGTGACTGAATGTCCTACATAAGGGAGCAGATGTTCAAATCAGGCATCATGTTGACTTTCATGTTGACAAGCCGGTGTTGATTTTCTTTAGTGGAATAATCACTTTTGCTGAGCAGTGTCTAAGATGTGGCTTTTTCTACAAGTCTAATTTTTTTAAATTTAGATTATTTCATGTTTATTTTTTTATGTTTATTTATTGTGATGCTCAGCAGACCCAGGCTCTGGAGCGGCGGGCAGAAATGAGGCAGCACATTGCAAACAGCGGGCTCTTTTATTACAAGCCCTTAAAAGTCCAACATACAGTAGAAGGGTAGAGTGGTATTGGTGGTGGACAGTGAAGCTCTCTGTCCACCACCAATACCACTCTACCCTTCTACCCCATATGACTGGGAAACGTGGGGAGGTTTAATACACACAGCAGGTTGCACACACAGTTAGCAGTTACAAAAGAGACACGCGAGGATCAGGCATGGATCATGCACCAACACGCGTAAGGGTACACGCGACAAGCACAAGGATTTACAATGACTGCAGACAAGAGCTATTTACAACTCCTGCGGAGCATGCTGGGAAATGATAATGAGAAAAGGCAGCTCGCCGCACTACAATATTTATTTAGACCCCCTATTGTGCGCACAATGGGTGGTCCTGAAACATTTTCTGGGATCATAAGGAGCAAGTCTGGTTATGCTTTGGGCAGACACATGCATACTGAAGGCCGTGTAGAGACATGAGTTACTTCACCTGGTAGACTGTGGGTAGATAAACACAGGATCAGTGGGAGAATTACACACACACACACACACACACACACACACATCTGGGGCTGGACTTTGAACCTACAACCCTGGGGGCAAGTAGTCATAACTCTTGCAACTGTGCCACCTCTTAAGCAAATTTATGAGGTACATTTTCAGCATAAACTACCCCATTAGGATTGTCCGTGGTAAATGGAGAGCCATATCCTGTAATATGAGGTTGTGTGTCTCTCTTTTGTGTGTCGTTGTGTTGTTATCTTTTCACGTGAGGCATTTCACATCAAACAGGGCGCTGCAGCAATGCTCATGACAGCCCGGTGTTCCTAATAAAAAAACGTGTTTTGCACGACTCGACGGTTCGAGGCAGGTGAGACCACCTGTTATCCTGAGTGAGGCGGTGCTTTCTGAATCGTGGCCTGCGTCACATGGCAGGCATTGCAGCAGTGTGCCCAGCTTGCAGGAGGGGCCTTTTCCCAAGCCTCCATTTAGCTTCTCCATCACCAGGCAGAGCTAAATCTAATTGGCTGCTCCATCTGTAGCTGCTTTCGTAGCCGGCCTTTGTATCGAATATGTAGAAGTTTATTGAGCTCAGTTTTTTGTTACTGATGATGTGAAGTATGGTACGAGTGAATGTAAAGGTGGAATATTGTTTTTAGACTGTTACCACAAATCTGACATACTTTCTATTTGCCTGTTTGTAAGATCCATTTATAAAACATTTATTGATCATCGTTTGACATGGCTGATTTTACTGGTTTTATTGTCTTGTATAACTGTGCTGTTATGTGTAGCCTTTTTGAGAGATGGACAAAGGGCGCATGCGCTTTTATTTCAGGGCTTTATTTTATATAGATAAGATAATCTGGTATGCACCTTCATCATGCAGTCATTTTGCATTCATAGAACATTCAGTGCACCTTCATAATGCATTCACAGAGCATTCATAAGCAGTATGTAAGTACAGACACTCCTCTACTTACAAACTTTCAATTTATGGACTTTCAGACATACGAACGAAGAGGACTGTAAGTCCAAGTTATGTTTATTGGGCTCCCGTTTCCTGTCCGCAACATTATTATTTTTTTCTGCGCCAATTCCGCCTAGTACGACTTCTGGCCGCTACTCCCGCCGTGCAGCAGCGTAGCGTGCGGACTCCCAGCATCCTAGTTCTTTGAACTTGCGTATACCCTTAAAATGGTTTTGAAAAACGACTTACGAACATTTCAAGTTGTGAACGGCCATTCGGAACATAACTCGTTCGTAAGTCCAGGAGTGTCTGTATACCTTAACAACCTAACATATTTTAGCAGCTTTAACATACATAAATAACAAACATTATATGGTAATAACAAACATGATAAGCATATAATCATATAGTGCTTGCTACTGATGAGTTCTAAAGCAGTTATGCTAGGTATGTTGGGAGGTTAAGATTTATTTACTTGCTGCTTATGAATGCTCTATGAATGCATTATGAAGGTGCACTGAATGTTCTACAGATTCATTATAAAGCCATTTTGAAAGTACAGTTAATATAAAGCATTGCCCATTATCTTTTGTACATGTCAGCAAACGCACTTACAAATGGTGCCTATGAATTTGCACCTTGAGCTCAATATTTGGCATCTTTCGGCAGAATTTAATGCTGCCCTGTTAACGTCCCTTTACAAACTTTGGCTTGAGTTGTTTTTTTTTGCCTACTTGCACATTTGCTCAGGTTCTGTCAGTTGCTTAGGGATTGCTTATAAAAGCATTCAAACTTATTCCTCAGATTCACAATAAAATTCAGATCGGGACTTTGGCCGTCCCGGGGCACTCGCTGTCTTGTACTTACAGCACTCCTTGGCTGCATAAGGTTTGTGTTTGGCATCTTGAACCTCTGTAAATGTGGTCTTTTTGTTCCATTTCAACCAGACTGAAACCCACTCTCCCTCTTTTTTCCACGCAATGCTCCTTCCATGTGCGTCCCTTCTGCCCCCTGCAGCCCCGGTTAGAGTCCTTGCTGTGCCAGCCTGCCGCTGTCACACTTCCATAGCCGGTTTCCAGTCCATGCTTCTCACTTGCTTTATCCCTAGTGTATTTGTGTGAATGCTCTGTGGCCTGTATGATTTCAGACCTTAATGCTCTGTGGCCTGTATGATTTCAGACCTTAATGCTCTGTGGCCTGTATGATTTCAGACCTTAATGCTCTGTGGCCTGTATGATTTCAGACCTTAATGCTCTGTGGCCTGTATGATTTCAGACCTTAATGCTCTGTGGCCTGTATGATTTCAGACCTTAATGCTCTGTGGCCTGTATGATTTCAGACCTTAATGCTCTGTGGCCTGTATATTTTCAGACCTTAATGCTCTGTGGCCTGTATGATTTCAGACCTTAATGCTCTGTGGCCTGTATGATTTCAGACCTTAATGCTCTGTGGCCTGTATGATTTCAGACCTTAATGCTCTGCGGCCTGTATGATTTCAGACCTTAATGCTCTGTGGCCTGAATCAGAATCAGAATCAGAAAAAAACTTTATTGATCCTGGAGGGAAATTGCTTCTGCTACAACTGCACAGATAGACAGAAACACCATTAGACACAATGAACACTACTTAACAAGATATAAATGTTATATACCACAAACAAAATTAAATAAAATTAAACAAAATTAAATAACCAAAATAAAACATAAAAGATAGAATACTGTCAAATAAACTACAGTATAAACTCTTTAGGAGAAGATATATAATCTGTTTTCTATAAGCTACTATATATAACTATGTAACTAGTTTACAATGTGACTAGTTCACTGTGAAAGATAAATTCGCTAAAATGCTGCACAGCAAAAGTGTGTGATAACAAGCATTTTGGACTCACAGTAGTCGCTCTCAGTGCCAGTATTTTACGTGCTAATATTAATATTGCACAATGTCGAGGTATTCCACATTCAGAGAAACTGGAAAAAATAGAAGACACCTCAGTGCCCAGCGTTTTCATTCTATAGCAGTGACACATCATCATCAGTATACTTGTATTCCTTTGAACATCTGAGGTAGGTCGTGTGCATAATATTGATTGCCAGCAAGCTTTAAAATTAACCTTTGAATGCATTTCGAAATCATTGTATTTATAATTTAAAGTTGTTAATGGTTAATTTTTTTAATGCAGTTGCTGTTTTTTTGTGAATTTTTGAAATATAAAATTGAACAATACCAGCTGGTCCTGCTGAGCTGAACATAGGGGAATACCTTTAAGGTTAGTCTTTGATGATCTCTGGTGGAGTCTCTGAAGTCAGACAGTCCGTCACTGCAGAGCAGCCAATTATACTGTAGCAGGAGCAGAGTGTTCCTCGCTATTGGCCAGCGGTGACGGGGAGGACCTAGCTGGAGGCAGGCAGGCAGGAAGGGGACGGCTGGGTCGGGAAGAGGGGGCATATTTTTGGGGGGGGGGAAGTGGGTGGTGGGAGTGGAGTTGAAGGGGGGGAGGGAGTGGGTGGGGGTGGTGGCTGGAAATGTTGGAGTTCAGCAGGCAGTCTTGTGTTCCCTGCACTGTCGCTGAGAGAGCCCCAGCCCAGGCACGGGCTGACGCACACAGCTAGGAGCAGGCAATGACAGCAGTCTGCTCAGACGCTACCTCTAGACAGCCGTTAATCAGCAGAGACTGCCGTGCCAGGAGCACCGGCGTGCGCACGAAGCTCCGGGGCTCAGCTCAATGAGGTGGGAGGATTGTTTTTTTATGACTTGTTTGAATAGGACTTTGCTGCAGTATTGGTGCATACCATATCAGGGCGGGGGGTGGGGGGAAATCCAGTAGCTTATGTCTGGGAATCGCTGCGCGGAGCAGCTGCGCGTGTGGCTGTTCCAGTTCTGCGCGCGGAAATGAGCTTATGCAGCAAGGCTGCTGCTGCTCCGTCCAGGGAAGGAAAGGGAAGAGCGGCCGTCCATTAGCAGCCAGCCAGCGCCTCTGTTTCCATGGAGTTCTGGTATCAGGCTTTTTCTACCCGTAGCTGTGTGTGTTTTAACATCTGTCTTCCATCTGTCTGTCTCGCTCCCTCGTTCTCTCTCTCTGCCATGTAGAGGTCCATGTGCGTGTCCTTTTGAGACCAGCCGGACGGTTTTAGTCCCGATAAGAAACAGTTCACTGGCAATCATGTTGTTAGTGACGTGTTTTGAAAGAGTTTAATTTTGGCTAATTTATCCCCAAGGAAGTGTGATGGGTTAAAAGCAAGTGTATGTACTTATAAAAGACTTGGTGTAATTTTAATGGGGGCTCCTGTGTTTCACAGTCATGGTGAAGTGAGCAGGGCTGTCCAAGAAAAAATACTTCACCCGCCTTGAGACCATCACATAGACAGGAAATGTGTGGAAGGTGGTCTTTTCCTGAGCTGTTTAAAAACAAAAAACAGACCTTCAAAGTCAGAACCAGTGCCATTAAGTGGAAGGCCTAGATAGGATAGAATATCTTTAAACTTGTCCTCTTTCTGGTCCTGGGATATAACCTCTCTAGATGGTTAGAATGGCCCTTTTTTGTACGTTACTGCTGTGCAGTCTGTCAAGCTTAAAAAAGCTGAATCATTCGGCTAGAACGATAGTGTGACTCTGTTAAGTCAGCAATCAGTTGTCACCTTTTTTCTATCAATTTAACAATGTTTTCTTGATATGCATATGCTACTCTAGAGGTTTTCCATCTGCATGTCCATGGTTGTGAGATTAGTCGGCATTTTTAGAGAAGCGTTTTGCCACAGAGTAACATCAGCGGACTGCAAATGGGCGGCATGAGCTTCGCCGGCCCTCAGCATCCTGCTAGCGGGGTGGACAGCTAATTGGATTATAAGGTGCTTCCTAACTCCGTGCACTGGGGGAGCCAGGTCTGGTGGGTCTCCTGGGTCTGCCTGTGGATCGAAGCTGCGGCTGGCTCCCCTCGGAGAGATTGCATTAGAGGTGAAGAGACGGTTCAGGTCAGGGATGCTGGGCTCCTTTAAGGCTCTTACTGTGTGAGGGACACTCATTTGCTGACTCAGTTACAAGGTGGAGAACCTGCTTAGTCGTGTATCAGCTTTTGTTCAGCCAAGTGACCGTCATCTGCTTAGCACTTAATGAACGCTTTTGATGCAACCTATAGAGCATATAGAACCAGGTATTTTTCTCATGGAAAACACAGTAAATAAATTTTTATCAGTTACTGTAAATTGAGAGCCTTTCCTTTAAATGGATTTATGTGACGTGTAGAGTAACACTGCACTGGTGTTGATCTGCACTGCACTGGTGTTGATCGATCGCTTCCTGGGCACAGTTTGCGCATGTGTTCAGGTATAGAGTTCTGACCTATGAAGCTTCCCCCCCGGAGGCACATTCTGGGACAGATTTTCAGAATCAGTGGATGTAATTCTGGAAACTAAACTAAAACTGAGCAGAGTTTCCTCTTGATATGATCCACCAAATGTTTTAGAGTGTTTAGGGTAATTGTTAGGCTGCTGAAACTGCACCAGGGTTTCAGAGGCGTACTACTTGCATGACACTCAGATAATTATTATGGTTGTGAAACAGGGATCCAACCTGTTGGCCCGTAGCATGATGGCGACGATACAATCCCACCAACACAGCCGGGCGTAAAGTTAGTTTGTTTGTTACAGTTTCAGTGCAGACCTCACAATGAACAAAAGATAATAATGACTACATTTCATTGCTGGTTGCTGGTAGAATTTAAATGCTTGAATATTTTGTATATCATGTAAGATATCCCACATTCTTATTACTTATGCTCATGGATCAATTAATGTCTTACATTCTAATAGTGTTTAGGGAGGAACAGTTATTACTGCATAGTATTGTATTATTAACCCAGGAACATTTCATTCGGCAAATTAATGGTTAGTATTTTCAATGCAAAAACACAATTGACAAACCCTATGTAACAATTAATTGTAGTGTTTTGACCGTAGTATTAACAGAGAAAATGCTTGTTAATTCAGAGGGCTTTTTGGTCACTTTAGCTTCCCTTCTCACTTGCATATGAAAATAATGCTCCTTCACGAATGCAGGAAACTGATGGGAGAGAGACTTGCCAGGTTAGGAGGCTCCAGCAGGAGGGCCCAGAAAAACAGTGCACTGCAGTGTTTAGAGGTCAGACAGAGGACTCTCGCTATCTAGGAATCCCCTCTTGTTAAATAAGGGGATGACCTAGATAACAGAGAACCACTAATTGCCTGCTGGTGTGAGTGTAACTTATGGGAAGACTCGGGTCGCTAAGTGTTCATATCGCCCCCATGTCCGAGGGCTCCTGATGTTCCATCCCTCCCCTCGTGTTCTTCTGTACTAGTGGAGTTTCTGCTGAGTTCAGCGTCTATCCCTTGTTGTCAGGGCATGGGACCGAAGGTTTTGGGGACCTCGTCCCCCAGGTTGCTGGGTAGGTGCTCCCACTCTCTTCAGTTTCTCCCCACTTCCTGGCCACTGCGTTTATTTGACTTGCCTGAAAGGCTGTGGGTGAAATAAATGTAATAGTGATCATAAATTCTGCCAAATTAAAATGCCATAAACCTGTGGCTGAGGCTGGCTGTGGGACTGCAGTGCCATTAATCATTTGAATGTCCCCCTGCGATTGGTGGACAGGGCTGTCGCTGTGCGTTAACCAGCTGGTCCTACTCATCAATTTGTCTGGCATCTGGCTTGGTTGGGTGCCTCGCCGGCGAGCATCCTGTCCTGCAATGGGCTGTTTCCAGCGGAGGATTAATCCAGGCTGGTCACAGCAGGCTCACTGCAGCTAGCCCCATACCTGTGTGCCATCTGTCACTCTTCATTGGGTGACCCCATGGGGCAGTCTCAGACATGCCGCTTGAAGGAGAAGCCGGAGTTTGACCGGCTGGACAACCGGCACATTCCACTGCGTCTGTGGCAACCACCGTATCACCCCAGTTTTTTCGATTGATACCACTAAATGCTGTCAACTAGATTCCAGAGTGACAGAGCTTTTAAAGGTGTTTGTTCCAGTTGTGCCCCAGTCTTTCAAAAGCACCCTGATTGTAGGGATTCTCAATGGTGGACTCTACCTGTCCAATGCAGAACTGTGAAGAGGATGTAACCAAAATCAACAAATTAACACTGAAGCCTTATGTAAACACTATCATTAATTTGAAGTAGTTAGTCTCAGTATCTATTCTGGAAGTCTACATTTAACTTAATGCATCATTTGTGGGCTCGTTTATTTCAGGCAACATGAGCAGCCTTTGAATTGAAATCATCAAATTTTTTGCAGATATTTTTAAGTCCAAAATATTGATTGAGAATGAGTATCTTACAGTTTGGAAATAATGTTGTTTGGAAAAGAGATTGGTACTGAATAAAAATGAGGAGACATTGCAAGGAACTGTAAAATAATCTAATTAGGCTAATGTATTATGTATATGTATTTCTATAGCTTGATTTTTCTTTTCTGTACTGTTGTTTATTATATTATTAATTTATTTTTGATATGTTTGATGCGCATTTGTTTTAGTACTTACAGAACGTCCAGTTAGCTAATCGTAATTAACTCTCTTAATTGATTATCCTTATATGTACACGTGCAAAATAGATGTTCCATTTAAGAAGCTAAAATAAAAAAGGTTTAATTGGTAAAGGTCATGTTTCACATGATTCCAGCCAAGTCCTTTTATGGCCGATGGTTCCCCCCTGGGGGGCATTAAATTGGATCCTGCCTCAGAGCGGGTGGAGAGTGGGAATGCTTTATAATTGCAGTCTTAACGGGCACTGGGACCTTCTGTCCAGGAGAGGCTGGAGGGCGGAGGTCCCTGGTGTGGGGCTTATCTGCATTATCCTGCATGTTGGTATTACTCTACAAGTAACAGATGCTAGGCTGCTGAAGGAGTTGTCAGAGCCTGTCATTTAAAATGCCAGCAGTGCATTTGTGCCCGATTTAGGCCCCTAACCTGAACGCTTTCATGAGCATAACAAGCACGAGTGTCAGCTGAGGGCCATAACAATATGCAGCCTTGAGGTTGCCTTGGTGTCACTTCCACAGTCATGTAGTTGGACACAGCTCAGCCTCATAGCAGATCGGGTCACTTCCTGAATGGACACAGTCATGTAGTTGGACACAGCTCAGCCTCATAGCAGATCGGGTCACTTCCTGAATGGACACAGTCATGTAGTTGGACACAGCTCAGCCTCATAGCAGATCGGGTCACTTCCTGAATGGACACAGTCATGTAGTTGGACACAGCTCAGCCTCATAGCAGATCGGGTCACTTCCTGAATGGACACAGTCATGTAGTTGGACACAGCTCAGCCTCATAGCAGATCGGGTCACTTCCTGAATGGACACAGTCATGTAGTTGGACACAGCTCAGCCTCATAGCAGATCGGGTCACTTCCTGAATGGACACAGTCATGTAGTTGGACACAGCTCAGCCTCATAGCAGATCGGGTCACTTCCTGAATGGACACAGTCATGTAGTTGGACACAGCTCAGCCTCATAGCAGATCGGGTCACTTCCTGAATAGACACAGGGTGTTACTCAATACTAAGAATGCAAAGATTGTACTTTTCGTCTTGGCAAGACTGGTCTTGCTGACTTTCCTCCCAAGAAATAACTTGAGATGCAGTGAATCATGGGATTGGTCTTGTTTGGCAAGGATGCAATCAATGTGTCCCTAATATCTTTCAGGTCAATTCAAAACCCATAATTGGGGCTAGAGAAATTTGTGTTTAGTGATTTTTTTTCTTTTTACATTGATGTTTTTATATAAGAACAAACAAAAGAATGACATGCAGTAAGTAAACTGCAAAGTAAATATTTTTGCAATATGTCAGTGTTATCCCTGAACTGTAAAAGCAGTGAGATTATGGATGGATATCAGGGTAACACAGAGATGGGGAGAAGGAGCTGAAATGGGGAGGGAAGAGGAGAGGAATGAAAACAGTAGGCAGCTGTATGAGCATCAGCACAGAGAGTCACACGGGGAGCAACACTGGTGGAACGGGGGTATCTGGGTGCTGACTGAGGCTCCGGGTTCTGGGTCGTGGGAAACAAAGTTCTCGTTCGCTAATCAGGGACAGCTGATCTGAACTGACTTTGTACAAGCCACCCCCATTTTACAAAATGTTATCATAATACTTTAGCCATTTAAAAATACTCTGACATCAGTTTTTTGTTAGTTGAATTTTTACTTACCATAGGAATAAGCAACATTTCTTGCATTAGATCTGTCTGATAATTTTGCTAGTAATATAGATGACTGCGTTCCACTGCATAAAAAATAAGTGTATTGCAGTTGGATTTGACTAACGATCGAGTAACCTAGAGGAGAAAACTTGCTGGTTCATTGAGACTGGCATTCAGCTATAGTTTTCGCTGTGGCTAAAAAATAAAATCACCGGAATTATCATTCAAACCAAACACTCTGCATTGCCCTATTGTGAAATGGTCATGATGGAATTTCTATTTTTAGGCTTATAATGCATAGCAACAGCAAAAGTGTTTCTGACTCTTAGCAACAGCACTTGACAGTACAACTAGTATGCTGCACGCTGTATCACTTTTAATGTTGACAAGCCATAATGCTGCTATAGTGGAATGAAAACCAAGGGTAATATTGACACATTATACTGTTTGCATTACGGTAAAATATGGTTGTTGCTATTAAAATAAAACAAACATCATTGTCTTCCTTTAAAAGATTAAAGCCACCTTAAGAAATTAGACTGCATTAACATGGGCGTAAACAGCTGTGTGTTTTTCACCCCGGCAGGTGCAGCGTGTGACCGTGTGTGGGACATGTCTCTCTGTGATTTCCCATGCGGGACAGTCAGGCGTGATTTAACAGTTACCAGTTTAATCTACTGGGCGTCTGCAATTTTCCCCTGGAGTTTCAATGTCATTTTTGCAGCCTTTACGGTGGCCGAGAAAGCCCGATACAATTAAAAATAAAGAAGCGCACGTCTAATAGAAAAACGCACTACAAAGCAACAAAGCATATTTTTCAAGTTTACAACGAACAATTTGTATTAATTGCTTTCGTTAAAAAACTCTATTACAAGCATGTGACCAACCGGAAAAAGTGTCCTCCGGAAACGCTTCCGTTGTGTTGTGGCTATTTGCCGCACATTTCCGAAGTTGCAGTTGTTTTCTGTATTTGTAGTACGTCTGTGAATGTGCAGCGCGTTTCAGTTAGACATGCGTTTTTTAACTTATTTTCATTGGGCTTTCTGATTTTTATTTTGAACTGCATTGGGCTTTCTCGGCCACCATACTTGACAAAGTGACAGAAATTTTTTTAATAAAACAGTGGTTCTGCCAGCTGTTTACGAATCAGAGCTAGACAGCTGACTTTTTATATAATATAAATAATTATATGCATGTTTCAATGAAATTAGTAAGATAAGGCTTAATGGATGAATGGCTAACTAACTGCTTTAGCTACTAGAAGCAGACTTACAGTCTGATAGGTGCACTGTAAAATGCTTTGTAAAATGCAATAAATTCTCCTGGGAATTAATCGAGAAAAAACATCAGGAAAGATGCATTTTCATTCTCGACGCCTGATCTGTAGATTATCTTGTGGTTGTGAGGAGCATTTTCTAATAGAGCTTTCCTGTGGTATGAGGACTTTTAAGTAAATATCCCCTGTCAATCCTGTAGCTTCACATTTCGGTGGTGCGGACAGGATGATTCAGTAGGAGAGTTTAATTACACCCTGTGTGGTGCAGACAGGCAAGCACCACCTCTTTAAGAGACTGTATCAGCTTGGCACTTTCATTCTGCTCTTTCTCGGTATCTGGAGCTGATAATCAATTGCTCGTTGACTAATTGGTAGATAACCTGTGTGCCTGTGCAGCTGCCAGAGCCTGTCTCCATGCTTTGCTGGAGCTCCTGCCCCTTTGTGGTACAGCCAGATTGAGTGCGCCGGGTAAAGTCTTGGGGTTGAGTGGTTGCAGGCACCGGGGCGATCTCATGGGGTTCAGAGAGCTTGCCCATGTCTGGACTTGCTGCTGCGTGAGCCGTACCTCCACATGAAGACTCTGAAGAGAATTTCTAGGTTGCTCACTCGCTGTGGTTGGACACAAGCAATAGTCGCTTGCTCTGGGGGAGAATTTTGTAGCAGTGGTTGTGTCCTTATGCTTGTTTGCCCCCCCCCCCCCCCCCCCATCACCCACTTATTCTCTTCCCCTCTACTTTCTTTCTCCTTCCATTTCACACATGTAAATATTTCCAGATGTTTCAGGAAAAGATTCTAGCTGGTGGGTTTCTGAAAGAGGTTCAGGAGGCCAGCCAAGCGCCACTGTTTTTCTGTGCGGGCTGATGGTGAATCAGCTGCTGGTCCTTCACTCATTAGATTCACACACTTTCTGATGTCATGCCTTTGGAGGTGTGAAAAATCTTCACTAAAAATCTTTGCAAATGTTCATTTAAAACGACAAAGACAATAGAGGGGTAAAATTGTTATTTGAGGCAGCCGTTCGAGGTTCCGGCTCCTGGACGCTCAGAATAATAAGTGCTATCTCTGTCTATCTGTGTGAGGCTGCTCCATGGGTCTTGTGTGTTGCTGCAGTAAGTATTAAAATTGGATATTCTAGCCATGCGCAGGCCCGTCGGGGATGAGGCAGGCAGACAGAGCTGCGTGCCACGTTGGTTCTGCGCATTATGCTGTCTCATTGTGCGCCGTCCCTGCGTCTCCACTTGATGACTGTGGTGGAGCTGCATGTTGTTTGTGTCCAGCAACTATAACGCATTCTTAACAACTGCCGCCACAGCCCGCAAACCACTGACTTTACCCAAAATCCCAGGATACCGGAACCCCCCTCCCCCAACTCCCCTAGCCAAATTCTGTGATGTTTCTCTATAAGGAAGTTAGAATTTGTTTAAAACATGTGCTTTCTCTCTCTAACACTTCGCAAGATTACAAAGAGTGCATGATGACTGGCCGTTACACCAGTAGGTGGCACTGTCTTGATGAAGCCATCACCTGGTTCGGCACCTCACCAACTGCAGTAGCGGTGACCCCCCCCAGGAGGCAAAGGTCACAGTAATTCATTGTTGGACTCCTTGAAGTGTGGAATTTGACCTGAACAGGAGCATGGGTGCGGCGTGCCAGGGCCTCTCAGGAAAAGCCTAAGAAGAAAATCTTTTTCATTTTTTAGATGCAGCTTTGCTGGTCTTTCTGTCCCATAGCACTGTACTTAAATCCAGCTGCTAGCATTTTTATGGAGGTTTTTGTTCATTTCAACACACACAAAGCTGTTTAATATGATGAGATAATGGGTCAGAAGGTTTAGCAACTGAATGCAATGAGAGGAAAAGTTGCATTGGAGATTTAAGGAACTGAAACTGCAGGAGTGTTTGTGTCTGTGCTAAAAATATGAAATATGCTAACGGGCACCTCCTGCCCCTCCCAACAGATCCAGGACTGAAAGTGCCTTGTCATCCGCTGTCCTGGGTGTCCAGCCCACATGTGCAAAGCCTGAGTACCCAGCCCGGCTGGCAGCCATAGCCGTGTAGGGAGCGCCACCCTCGACTTCTCCACATCTCCAGCTCCAGGGGGCGCCGGCACTCGCTTGGAGAGAGTGGCTTGAAACCTCGGTGACACGCCTACGTCTGCCGGTCACACGTGGGCCACCTGTCATTCCCGTGCGTGCACGCATTCAAGCCTGCCCTTCGGTCTTGCCAGGGGACTGCACTGCTCACGGACGAGCAGGAGCGGCTAGCTGCCTTTGGTGACGCTTTCTCGCTCGCCGCCAGAGTTCAACGCTCTTCCTGACGTTTCATACCCTTCCCTGGAGGAGCCGTCCTCTCTGGTAGCCTTGCCCCTTGCTGCCTTCGACATGGCGTTAAACATCGCATCAATACGAGATACAAAATGGCTGACACTGGAAGTGTGCCGCCAGTTCCAGAGGGGCACTTGTTCACGGACTGACGAGGAATGCAAATTCGCACACCCACCCAAGAGCTGCCAGGTGGAGAATGGCAGAGTCATCGCCTGCTTTGACTCCCTGAAGGTAAGCACTGCCAAGCATGCCGTTTCTGTTGATGGCCGTTTTTTGGTTAAACCAAAGCAAGTATTAAAGCTTATAATGTAGCAATTAGAGATGTTTCAACTTGTCTTGGTTGTCCAGGTGTTTAGTGCCTGGTTAACATGCCAAAATTTTATGTGCTTTGTAATGCCCAGTTTTGTGCTGATTTATATACAGTCTTTTATATAAAGTCTTATAGCTATTTATTTGCTCAGGAAAAAAAAAACAAATTTCACATTAGGATATGCAAAAAATAACAGTAACACAATAAAACCAAGTAGGAATTTCTTCTGATCTCCAAAAAGTTATTGATAAAGCTAGAAGAACACCACTTCAGCACCCAAACCTCTCCTCAGGGGTACCTCTCATTCCATGTTCTCGTTAAATTTCACAACCAGCTCACTTAATTAACTTAAATAGTTAACTTAATGAGGTATTGAAATACATGGCTGTATTGGTTTGGAAATGGCTAATATGACATTGAAAGGACATAAAATAATAATTGTACATCAAACATGAAGATCATTTAACACATAATTTTCTTTGACATAAGACTTTTCCATAGTGCTGTATGTTTTTCCTTTCTAAAGTCTAATTTTCAATTTACTCTTGTCTTGAAGTGTACCTGTTCATAGTGTAATGTGATGCTAAGCGGACAGATTATATTACTTTATAGTAATATACTTTGTAGAATACCTAACTAGTACTGGGTAAGACCCAATTTATTGGGGACAATTAGTCAGTACTTGGTGCAACCCACTTTATTGGGAATACCTAGCTAATACCATGTGGGACCCACTTTACTGGGGATATCTAGCTAGTGCCAAGTGGGACCCACTTTATTAGGAATACCTAGCTAGTACCATGTGGGACCCACTTTATTGGGGATATCTAGCTAGTACCAGGTGGGACCCACTTTATTGGGGATACCTAGCTAGTACCATGTGGGACCCACTTTATTGGGGATACCTAGCTAGTACCATGTGGGACCCACTTTATTAGGAATACCTAGCTAGTACCATGTGGGACCCACTTTATTGGGGATATCTAGCTAGTACCATGTGGAACCCACTTTATTGGGGATATCTAGCTAGTACCAGGTGGGACCCACTTTATTGGGGATACCTAGCTAGTACCATGTGGGACCCACTTTATTGGGGATACCTAGCTAGTACCAGGTGGGACCCACTTTATTGGGGATACCTAGCTAGTACCAGGTGGGACCCACTTTATTGGGGATATCTAGCTAGTACCATGTGGGACCCACTTTATTGGGGATATCTAGCTAGTACCATGTGGGACCCACTTTATTGGGGATACCTAGCTAGTACCATGTGGGACCCACTTTATTGGGGATACCTAGCTAGTACCAGGTGGGACCCACTTTATTGGGGATACCTAGCTAGTACCAGGTGGGACCCACTTTATTGGGGATATCTAGCTAGTACCATGTGGGACCCACTTTATTGGGATTATCTAGCTAGTACCATGTGGGACCCACTTTATTGGGGATACCTAGCTAGTACCATGTGGGGCCCACTTTATTGGGGATACCTAGCTAGTACCATGTGGGACCCACTTTATTGGGGATACCTAGCTGCTACTGAATGGGACCCACTTTTGCTTCCAGAACCCCTTCAAGGGTAAATGAGTTGTGTGCTCCTAGAGGCCTTGAACTGTTTCTTTGGGAGTTGTTGCCTTAGCTTTTATGCATCTGACTCACTAGTATCACTAGTGACGTCCGTCACAGGCTGCTTTAAGCTACAGAAATGCCATTTATTGGCCGTTGTTTTCTCTATCACACCATCCTCTGTATCTATTGATGGTTTAGCTGGTTTTCCATGTGAAAATCCCAAGAAGGAGGCCATTTCTGAGATGGTGGAACCACCACGTCTGGCACCAGCAATCACACCACATTCAGAATGGCTTAGATTAAGTGTCTTAGCTGTCCTAATGCTTAGTCAAACAGTAAGAAAGGCTCCTGACCCTGTCTGCATGCTGTACATATTCAGCTGCAGGCACTCCATTCTCTGTTTGGAAGAACAAGTGTTTGCCCTAATGAGCAGATGTACCTAATAAACAGGATGCTAAGTGGACAGGTTTTTATTTATTTATTAATAATTAAATAATATAGATGTCTCACATTCAAGCTTGGCAGTTATACAGTTAGGATTCATGTTACAACAGTTTAAGATATGAGCATGGCCCAGTTACTCCTTGTTCTCTGAATTTATCTGGGCCCTTTATGAGGCGGGATGTTGGCTGAGCGAATCCTGACCCGAAACATGAAAAGTCCGAGGGAGACCTTGACGGGGAGATTTATGAAGTGCTGGTTAAATATAGAGCATTACTACTACGCTGGCTAACAGTAAAACCTGTCATCTGCTGCTGTGACCTGACTGAGCACTGTGAATAGCTGCATGCATTGGTGTTAACACTGATCACTTGCCTCAGTGCGGAAAGTCTTTCATGCTTTAGTTCGGAGGTAAACGGAGGATGAGTGTATAATCTTTAATGAGCACGTTGGGCTGCATTTTGGGAATTTGAAGCCCTTTAAATAGACTTAATGGGCATGATACATAGCAGGGCTTGGGTGTTTTTAAAGTGATAATGTGGTTGGGTTGAGTTTGGGTATCTGTTGGCTCTGTGGGGGTCCTGTGCAGTGTGTGACATGTGTCACTCTGACACATCTGTGGGTTAGAGTTCATCCTGTAAAGGTTTACTGAAGTGTTGTTTTAGCAGAGAACTAATGCTACGTTCCATTTACCTCGGAGGTTGGAACTCAGAACTTAGAATGTTGTCACACGTGTTCCACCACAGAAACCCGGAAAGCCATTTAGCAGAACCAGGGACCGGTTTCACAAAGCAAGATTTCTTACTTAGCTGGATAACCTGTAGGATTTAATTTAACCCAGTTTAAATGGCCTTTATGTTCACTTACATTTAGCCCAGATTACCTTAAGTTCAACAAGCTGTCTGCGAAATTGACATCCTGCTTAATGAAATGGGCCCTAGTTCTAGCCTGGTTAATTGTTAGCTGTTGTTAGCAATATCAGTGGATAACACAGTATGCGGTATTTTGCATAGCAACACGTCCACAGATAGCGGTTGGACAGTGTTGTCTGTATGACCAATTTAATGAGACGTAAGTGCTAATAATAGGTATAAAACTACAGCTCTAACTTCTTTAACATTGTGAATTCTGAACGCGGGGTCGTGTCCATTCCTCCGAGTTCCCAAGTTGAAATTCTGACTTCAGGGGGTGTTCCAGTTGAAATTTCCGACTTGGAACTTGGAATGTACGAGCATAAGTTTCCAAAATGCTGGGGCCCCCTTTAGTTCCCTGTTGAAGCCCACACAGCGCCTTGGCTCTCCAGGCCTGCTGCAGTCCGGGCAGCGCCCTCACTCTCCCCCAGGGAGCTGCATGTTGCGTCGTTCCCCCGGCTCATCGGTGCAGATCTCAGTTTCGTGGCTCCTCTCACCACTGTCCCCAGCAAATGGTTTCTATCTGACTTAATAGAGAGCCCTTTAGCCAGCACGCTGTCAGTGCACGCGGAGGCCGTCGACGGAGCTGTATTTATGGTGCTCCCAGCTGTCACGCTGGGAGACAGCCCGTTATTTTAAAGCCGGCGTGTCGAGCCGCAGGAGAAAGGCCGTCCTCGGCTATCGCTGTAGCAGTTGGCGGGCGGCTTTGCTTCCCCGCAGCTGCTTTCTTCGCTCAGGGCGGCCTGACGGGCTTCCGTTCGTGGTCTCTGCTCGTCGGCTTTCCGTCCCCGACCCAAGCTGTAATCTGCCGCCAGCAGCTTGTGTATTCTAGGATGGAGCCTCTGGCTTAACGTCTTGCTCCATTGTTTCTCAGCTTTATGGAGGTGTACTTTAAACTTCTAAGATTATATAAATTCTGTGTTTGTTCCATCTCAGGCGTCTCTCTCTGTGATTCTGTCTGTCTGAGTAGATGCTGGTTTCTTGCGGAATTACTGCCAGTGCAGAGGCTTCCTCACCCCCTGGAGTATGAGAAACTGAGATATATGCCTTGGTGTGGCTGGCACACGGGCTGCCAGGCTACTACCCTGCTCACCTGGTCACCATTCCGCTGAAGTGCCCGGCACGCTGCCTTCTGCTGTCCTCATCGTCCTGTGCTTGAGCTGCACTGGGTTTATTTGTGGCTCCATGCCTCAGATTTCCATCTTTCATGCCGGAGTGTATGGCAGAGATGTGTCGGCCTGAATACACACATGTAACTTTCACCAAATCACCACCGATTACGTGGGTCGGTGTGCAGA
Source organism: Paramormyrops kingsleyae (assembly GCF_048594095.1). Classification (NCBI taxonomy): domain Eukaryota; kingdom Metazoa; phylum Chordata; class Actinopteri; order Osteoglossiformes; family Mormyridae; genus Paramormyrops; species Paramormyrops kingsleyae. Next base: position 76,933,597 of record NC_132797.1, on the reverse strand, counting down.
GACTGCGGGGATTTGTGCGACTCGTGTCAGGAGGTGTCCGCAGGAAGGCATGATGACTCACCTGCATCGATACAGCTGAACATTTAAGGAGTAAAACCACTCTTGCCTGAGTGAAGTTTTCAGTTTCTTTCCTTTGAGTGTTTCTCTGTCTTATCCGCATGCCGTTTTAAAGGTGTCTTTTGTGCAGTATCCTTCATTTTGACATCCAACTGTGTTTTTAAGCTTGACTTTTGCTGTTATTAATCGGTAATATGATGCAGATCTTTTGTTTCATAGCATATTTGCACTATTTAGGCATTCATAGAGTTGTCTTGGGGCTATGAGCGTGTCGGAGCATTTCGGAGTATCCAGGCATCTAAAGCTGACATCTCAAATAGTGTCACTTAAGCCCCCTTTATACCACAGGCTGGGACCGTCGCTCTACACTGAGGGGGCTCTGCAGCACTGCTGTATGTGTGTTTAACAGGAGGGCTGCGGCATGCCCCACATACTGGAGAGCCTGAGAACCACTCACCTTTTCGGTGGTAAGAGCTCCTCCGAGGGACGGGAGTCCTAATTAACTAGGAAGATTTCCTATTTGTCCTGTGTCTCTTCGGCATTAGGGCAACCAAGAATAGAACGCATTCGGGGGGGGAGGGTTGGGGGCATGAAACTCAGGTTCTGCCTTGCTGTGTCAAAGTCAGCAGGCGTCTCTTTTGTCTTTGGTTACACCCATAAACCGTTTTCACCTGTGCCCTCGGAGGGACGCCCACCTGGGTTGCATGCTGCCTGGTTGGGCTTCACGTGTTCCATAAGGGGGAGGCGCGGGATTCCCACACGGAGTAGCCCTCAGAACCATGGGCAGGCCTCTTACACTGAAAAGGCCACACTCCCAGTTAAACTCCCATCCCCAAGGCAAACCTCTGGGCTCTGGAACCAGTGTGGTGGAGATTTAAAGTGCCCTTTTAGAGGCAGGCCCCCCTTCCAGCTGTTTCCAGTTGCCAGGGGTGATGTTTGGGGGGGCTGTTACCGTGAGGACTGTGTCGTTAAAGTGCTAATTGCATTCCCACCTCCTCCATTTGATCAATTAGGTCTTTATATGGGAAAGGCATTTAATAAACCAGCCATCTCATATGAAATAATTCTGTGTGTGTGTTTGTGTGAAGGATAGATTACCTGGTATAGACTCCAGGCCCACATGATTGGTTTGAAGATGGATGAACGGATGTTCATCTCTTACTTTCCTTGTTCCTCAAAGCCATACATACAAATCACCCAGCATTTATTAAATGATAGGGCAGCTTTTTACATGAATTTGATGCCATTAACCGTCTGAGGGTTTTCGCCACTGTGATGATGACCTCGGTACCATGTGACCCGGTCCAGCATCACATTGCTGTTTTGGATTTTTGCTTTTCACTGGACTGCTCATGTGGCACAGAGAAGGTGGCTTTCAGCCAGCTTCACATGGATGAAGGGCCCTGGATGCGATTGAGTGCTCAGCTTGTTTTACATTCGTTCAGCTGATTCACTGTGAGGCTCTTGTTCTCCTCCCTCATTCTCCTTTGTGCTTCTCTTGCTCCTTCTTTCACTCAGTGGATGTAATGCACCATTTATTGTGCCTGAACTTCCCTGTGTTTTCATACATATGTCAGATTAACGTTGAAAATGAAACGGAGGAGTGAAATCGATGGCTGGGCGTGCAGCTGGGTACAGGGAGCAGGTAGGGCTTGCTAATTGGCTTCTGCTTGCAGGAACCTGCCATGATGAGTCATTAACCTTTAAAGCTGAGATGCTGGCTGACGCTCATGGTCACCGTGGCGCGTTCACAGAACATGGTGTTTTTTTATCCCTGTTGGCGTCACTAGTGGCAGGACGTGGGAACCCATGACCAGCCGGCGTCTCCTTCACCGGCAATAAGCTTTTTCTCCACCTCTGACTGCACTAGCTAAAGCCCCCAGCTGCTGCATGGTCCCTCCAGCAGGCTCGTGCAGCTGTGCTTCTGCTTGCGAGCTGATTACCAACCCAAGACCAATGTTCCTGAGGGCCCTCGTTAGGGCTCCTTCTTCCTGATCCTCCTCCTCCCCATGGTAGAATGGCTTGACAGTGGCCTCGTCTCTCCTCATCTTATTCTGCGCTTGGATTTGGATTGTGACAATCCACACAGTGTCACGACTTCGTGTGTAAACATACTTTTGATGCTGCCTGGAGATCTGGCATGCCCAGCAGCTGTGATGTGGGAGCCCTCTGCCCTTGCATCTGAATGTTCAGTGTGTTCAGCAATGTCCGGTGCAGGGCATGCTATAGCACCAGCGTGTAATTCATCCAACTGAAATCTTCTGCCACTGAAGATGTATCTAGAGAGCTGCCCCTAGATACTTTACAGAAATAGCAGCTCCATTTAGCGAGCTAATTTCACCCCCCAGACGCTCTTATGGAGACCTTAGAAGGTTTTACCGCAGAATCACAATAAATCTTCCATAGCATCTCCATACAGACGCATTTTGTCTGACCGATTCTCATATCATTCCAGAAGGTTTCCCAGTGCTGCCTTTAGCCAAATGCTTTGTATTTCTCCAGAGTTGCGATGTGCCAGAGTGGGGAGGCTGCACTGTTACAGATCAGGAGTTTGAGGATATGCGAGTTCCAGCCACATCGATCAATTTGCAGCCCCTGTGAAACACTGATGTTTTTTAAACACGCTCCCACCTTGGCCTCCCTACTGAGCCTGCCACAGACACCAACTGGCTCATCCTCGCAGATGCAACAGAACAAACCATAACACAAAAGCGGGGTTGTCAGAAAAATGGAGTGTGAGGGACTGGAAGAGTTTGGGACCCCATCTGTGTGCAGCCTGAGCCACTGAGGCTGCCTGCTGTCCCGGCTTGGGGTTTCTAACATGTGTGCAGTCGTCTTCTCCATGTCTGCGCCATTATGCCACTGGCTATGGAATCGTCCTCCCTGCAATGGGTATCTGCACTCCCCGAAAATGGAGGAAGGATGACGGCGTTTTTCTGCGTCAGATGTGAGTCACGCAGCACCTTTCATTACTCACTCTCCGGCAAGCAGGAGCACGCCGGGGCTGATTCAGGGGCTCACGAAAATGGACTCCGCCCATTGTTTTTTTGTGATGGCAGTTTAAGGGCAGGCTGACAGTGACAGAAAGGCCACCCTCTGCTAAATGGATACATCAAGATGGATAAATCGCCTAATGGCATATCTGAAACATACGTTTTTGAGGTATATACATGCAGTGTAGCTGGCGTGGGTTTGCATTGTTAAACGTGTGGATTGTAGATTAGAGGATCAGGGGAAACAATGTCATTGAAGGACCTGTCACAGTACCTGTTTCGTTTTTTTGTTTCTGACATTTAAAATTGAGGCAGATGACCCACAGACCCATCACCCGAAATACCTGCCATGCCTCCCATCCTGCCTTTAGGCGCCATGTTCGATTTCCGAGAGTGATGATCCAGTCAGTTGTTATTGAGATGGATTGGTTTGTTTTACTGAGAGCGGATATGATTAAAAAGGGTTTGTAGATGGCTGCTTTACAGCAGATCCAAATAAGGCTGGATGGTAATAACGAGCTGTTAGTGACTGGCAGGCTGCGACGAATCTCCTGCTCTGATGCTTTTTGTCTGTCAAAGTGTGAGAGTGTGAGAGTTTTACAGATGAAGAATAAGGAATCACAAATTGATTCAGGCATTATTTTCTCCCTGATAATCTTTCCCTCAATTTATTTTCCATTTTTAGTTTTACCACATCAGACTTTAAAATGTCATAACTTGGTTTTCATTTGAGGTACATTAATAATTGAAACATTTCAATATTTGGGCCTGCCGGGGCCACAACAAAAAGGGAAAGTTTGACTTGCTTGAATGGTTTCCCTCGAATGCCAAAGAGAGCTTCCCTTTCTATGAAAAAAATAAAATGAAAGTGTTTATGCTAGGTTATACAGTTACCATTATTACCCGCAAGTCCATCTTCCCTGAGTAAAAAGTAGCCATTCAGTACCCATAGTAGTATATACAGCCGTGGAAAAAATTAAGAGCTCTCTTTATTTTTAAACAAATCTGCGTTTTTAAATCTTGATTTAATCCTGGTTCTGCTGGCAGAGGCTATGCTGAGCGACAGGTTGCTTCCAAGTTCAAAGTCTCTAAGACAGCAGTACAGAAGAACAAGGTGAAGCAGGAAACACTGTGAATAACCAGAAATCAGCCAGGTAAAGGGCGGAAGAGACTTTCTAATGCCAGAGATGACCGTCAACTTATCCTTCAGTTTCCCCTGAATCAGTGGATGAGATCAAGTGACCTTCAGAAGGAATGGGAAACACTAAGTGCAGGTGTGAAGTGCACTGCTAGGAGAGTTTGCATCAGGCAGGACTGAAGACCCATAAAGCAAGAAAGAAGCCCTTTATTAATGAGAAACAGGGAAGAGCCACAGCCGCAAGTTATTCACAGACGCAAACACATGTAAATTGAAAAATGACTGAAACAAACATTTGTGCTGTGTTCTCTTAATTTTTTCCATGACTGTATATACAATGTGTGTGTGTGTGTGTGTGTGTGTGTGTGCGCGTGTGTGTGTTAGTGTATTATACTGTACATCAGGATGACAACCTTCATGATCTGTAGGGTGGACTGATCTAGCTCAACTTTAATTACTTCATTTAACTTACACTGTGCATGTGACCACAGGCGACACACCTCGGACCGTGTGATTACAGATGCTCACGAATGCTCTTCCACACGTCAGCAGTCTGCCAAAAATCATATTTGCGGTCAATGGGGCAGGAATTCAAGTGCTGATGGTCCCTAGGAAGGAGTGAAGGACAAGCTCCATGTGCACTTGCACTGGCACACTCACACACGGTCATGAGTTCCATCTGGGCATTTCTCCTGTCCAGTGCTGTGCCTCTGTGTTCCACGGCACTGGTGTGTTTCTGCCTGCCTGCATCACCAGGCTTTTGTGAAAAGTCATAGTGAGAGGGATAACCGAATAGTGTGGCCATTCATTTTGAATGGCTCTGCGGTAGCGGTGCGATTCGCGTAGGGGGCACTCTGGGTGAATGGTACATTCCGATCACTGGTACCTGATGCGCACATGTCCCAGCTCCTTTTATGAAGGGTTAGGGTTGCTGCTCCGGTCAGTAGTCGTCCCTCGTTTTGGTTCGGAAGTTGAAATGAAGTGAGCTGTGTTAAGCTGGTTGTTCTGCAGAGCAGGCCTCGGGTTGTCCCTCCCCAACAGAAAGAGAGACATAAGGCTGCAGACAAAATAGCACGTCGGAAAGGATGCCGGTCCCTCGTTAGTGTGCCTCAGGGGCTTCCCTGAATTCATTTTGAATTGATCTTCTGTTGTTTGAACAAACAATTAACCCGTTGTTGTTCATAAGGAAAAATGTCTTTTGAAAGTAAAAAAAAAATTGATCCACAGGATCAATCACAAAGGATGTTTGTATTCGTTAGGAGGGCTTACACTCTGTGTACTACTGTGGGACCACAATGGGTTTTCTGCTGCTTTTATTCTGTTCGGAATAAAAGTGTTAGTACACAGATGCAAATCCACACAGCAATATGCAAAGTGGTTGTGGAGTTTCACTATCAAATCATTCCTCTGTGTGAGTGACAGAGGGATTTAAATCTTTTTGTCTGTGCTGCTGTGTGATTTTTGGGAGCAAAGCTTAAGCAGGTTAAATGAAAACAGGCATAATCTATTTAAGAAATTAGTGTCTCATTTTCAGTTTCCCAAGAATCTTATGTGGTATACAGTATATGTAGGGCATGTCCATTATTCAGCAATGTGCACAGTTCACAGAATCCAGGGGAATTGTACTTCAAAGGATCACGACCAATTAGTACATCATTAGTCAGTGAGTTTTCCTATCATTTGATAATGGCATTGTCCCAGACACGCAGGAAGGGCATGTACAGTGGGTCTGTGTTTCAGCTGGGGGTACCAGTGTGTGGGACTGAGCAGGGGTGGGGAGGGGGGGGGGGGTCCTGTGGAAGTCAGGAGCCAGCCATCCCAGGCTGGGATCGTGAAGCTCCTCTGTGATGGCTGACCTTCTCAACACTGCAGTCAGCTCTTATTTCTGCCTGTAACATTTATATATTTGACTGTGTTCTGTAACACTGAACTGTCCATGCATAGTAATATTTCATCAGATTTTTTTCATACTTTTTGAGTAAAGAATTGCCCCAAAGGAAAGAGAAGACACCTTAATGGTAGTATTTGCTATGATGTTGGGAATTTACAGCAGAGCTATTCAGCTATTCAGTTGGTTCATGTTTCTGCAAACTGACTCAGTCACAGACCTGGCAGCCCGAGGTTCAGAAAAACCCACTCAGGAGCCACAACGATTTGCGGAAGTGTGAACAGATGTGCAGTGATGAGGACAGATGTGCACTGATGTGTGGACAGACATGGACAGAGCTGCTCCAAGCTGTGTGCCACGTGGACAGCAGTGGGAAGTCGGTGATGCCAGCAGCTGCCTTTCTTTTGATGGAGTGCAGCCGCCCCCTGCAGGGTAAAGGCCATTTGTAAACATCCTTACATAAACACTCTTTATGCACTTCCATTGAGGATAGTGGCTCTTTATTAGACCTCTTTCTGTGACCCTTCAACAAGGATGGAAGCGTGAAGCGGCAGGTTTCCTAAACTGTTACCTCTGGTCCATAGATTCACTGCCTTTAAATGCTGGTTCCGGATTTGAATGACCTGGTCTCAGGCCGTGGCTCAGTTAAAATGTGTGCAGTTCCATCTGTGTTCCCAGGGTGCTTTTGTATGTTATCTAGCAGCTGTAGCCCCCGTTTCATTCCCCCTTATCGGATGTGGCTGCTGTGTGATTTGTAAGGTCGTGCAGACGCATAACCCTACATGTTTCGTCTTATTACAAACCCTCCCTCCTGTCACATAGCATGTTCCTAACAATGACGCATGTTTGACGCATTTGCTCCCCTCGATGCGATAAAGGAGTACGGAAGGGAAGCAAACGAGGACGCGGATCGATGGAGTATCGTGCCGCTTCTAATCCTGCCTCCAGAATCATTTAGTTTGGGGAGTCAGTGAACTGCTGGCTGCGCTCTGTGGGATATCAGCACAGGCCCGCTGACTGCGCTCTGTGGGATATCAGCACAGGCTCGTTGCGTGGAAGTATAGCTAAAATGGCGTCTGAGGAGTCTGTGCTTCCCATCCATCCTGAGCTGTGAGACGCTCCAGGAACGGCCTGCCGCCTGGCCTGTGAAAGTGCTGTCTCTTTTATATTTTCCCTTCTTCCAACCCTTTTTTGTTGTTGAGTATCTGATGCACCACCGTTTCCTTCTGGGTCCACTGGGGATGGTCTGGCCCCCTTACTGCACTGGCTCTGTGGTGTTAACGATGAGCTGCACTCTCCGTACAGCTGCTTTTGTCTTCCCTTGCGGGTCCTAAGCACTTCTTATTAATAAGCTGTCAGGGTATCAGCATAGAAATGATCCGGTCTCTACCAGATGCCTTCCGTTGCAGTTATGTCATCTGCAGGTCTGACTCACCGCTCCATATTAATGAGGTGACCTTCATGCTGTCATCCTGTCCCACCCCCGTCCGTTGCAGGGCCGATGCACGCGAGAGAATTGCAAGTACCTGCACCCTCCGGCACACCTGAAGACGCAGCTGGAAATAAACGGCCGCAACAACCTGATCCAGCAGAAGACGGCGGCAGCCATGCTGGCCCAGCAGATGCAGTTCGTGATCCCGGGCACTGCCATGCCGCCAGTAGTGAGTGCCACCCCCACACCATCCTGCCGCCGTCTAATCCAGGACCAGGTGCAGCCCAGGACCTGCTGGCCTGCGTATTACACCATACGTTATACAGCCATAATTTATACAGGGGGGGCAACCTTATCATTAGCCAATGATGTGTTTTGAATCATTGAGTGACAGGAGTTGGGACACCTCGACGGCCAATCAGCTTTTAGCTGGGGTCACTGCCCCTCTGGTTCTGTCCCTGCATATAACCCAGTTCAGGAATTACATGTGTCTCTGGGTCAGACTCATTATCTCCATGAGTTTTGATGAGGTGCTGGTCAATATTCTCTATATGGTATTGATGGCTAATTAACAGTGACTAAACACAATCAACCCCTAAGGTCTCTGTAATATTAGAAACTGATAGCATCCTAAAACAGCTTTCAGGGTGGGACTGGGCTTTCGGTCTGATTGCGGTTACATTTCTCAGTCCCATAAAACATCTCCGCTAACATGCGTTTCAAGTCTTTGTATTCCTGTGAAAACACAGCACACAGCATTTTCAGTGTGAGTATTACAGCTGAATCAAGGAGGTCACACTTGGGTTGTTTTTTTCCCCTCCCCAGCCGACGTTTCCTGTAAGCCCAGGTCTGGGAAGCAGCCCCGGGATCAGCTACACTCCGTACCTGACACCTGTGACCCACGGAATGGGCCTCGTCCCCACGGAGATGCTCCCCAGCACACCCGTCATCATGCCAGGAAGCCCACCAGTCTCGGTGCAGAGCTCATCCTCCTCACAGAAGCTGCTGAGGACCGATAAACTAGAGGTATGTGGAGGAGCCGGCAGAGGGCACTGCAGACGCTTGAGACGGATGTGTGGAGTATCTCATGCACGACTTTCTGCATTTTTCCCGCGTCCTCTTGTGTCTCAGGTGTGCCGTGAGTTCCAGCGGGGGAACTGTGCACGGGGTGAGACGGACTGCCGCTTCGCCCACCCCAGTGAGAGCCCCATGATCGACACGAGCGACAACACAGTCACCGTCTGCATGGACTTCATCAAGAGCCGCTGCTCCCGCGAGAAGTGCAAGTACTTCCACCCTCCGCCACACCTGCAGGCCAAGATCAAGGCCGCGCAGCACCAGGCCAGTCAGAGCGCCGTGGCGGCACAGACGGCCACCGCAGCCATGGTGAGCTCCAGCCCCTTCTGCCCCATATACTCGTCCACTCACATAAGGAACCTGAGCGGGCCAGTGTAGAGCTGGGCTCGCCCCCACTTTCAGCTCTCCAATGGTGTGTTAGAACCAGTGTTTCTCTAGAGTCATTTGTCATACTGTGAGTCAAAACTATTCAGAATCCACTGCATGGTTACCAACATAGTAGCTATTTACAGGCATTAGTCAAAAGTGTGCTATTTTCTGCTGTTTTGTACATGAAATGTGGAGCACTGTTTAACTGCTGGGGTGGCACAGTGGCACAGTAATTAGCACTGTTGCCTCACACTGCTGGGGCCAGGGTTCCAGTCTCTGCCATGGCTCCATGTGTGTGCAGTTTTCTTGTTCTCCCCAAGTTGTTATGGGGTACTCCATTTTCCTCTCACAGTCTAAAAACGTGCTGAGGTTACTTAGAGTCTAAAAACGTGCTGAGGTTACTTAGAGTTACCAAATTGCCTTTTGGTGTGCATGTGTGAGTGTGCCCTGCGATGGGACGGCTTGATTCAGTGAGTTTGCTGCTGCTGTTAGGACACAGGTTCTCCAGTCGCTGTTGGATAATCTCCCAGCTGCTTCGTGTGTTTGTTCCATTCCACAAGCAGCATGCCTGATCCGACTCATAATTCCTTAATGAGCGCATAGGCTGGCTGTGACTTCCTGATTCATAGATAGCCTTTTCCAGCAAGACTAGTGATAATGTCCAGTACAACAAACATGTGGAGTTTCTGGGGGGACACTGCTGATGCAGTCAAGGTCCCATGACCACACTGACACGTAGCAGATGGTTTGGGGGATGAGCAGCCATCCAGACATAGACAAATAATCAGTTTTTTAGGAAGTTTTTTTTGTAAGGACTGTATCTTTTACTTTTGTTTTATTCTAAAAATCAATGCAAATAATATTCAAGGGACGGTTTTAGTTAGACAGCCAATTGTGACTGGGACACCATAACCAGTGCTGTCCCCTGTCCCCATCGGCTGACAGCTGGACAGCTGAGAGCCCCTTCAAATTGCATGTGCGACATTTTCCAGATCAGCCACCAATGGAAAATATCCATCTGGAGGTGTTTAAGTAAACCCCTGGAGTACAGTTTACTAGCAATAACATAATTTTATATCAAGGAATAGAAAAGATTGAAATCTAGTCACTTTTATGTAATTATGTTTGGTGTTCTTTTGGAGAAACAGTGTAGGTATGATATATGTCTCTGATGTTCGCCCACGTTTACCTTCAGGAAGACGTCATCTCAGTATGCGGGGGAGGAGACGGCCAGGCATTTTCTGTCATTTTCTGCCTCAATCCTGTCACTTCTGCACAATCCTAGAACATCCTAGAAAGCCATTTAGTTACTTGGAGGACAGTTAATCTTCCATTATTCAGCTCTATTATTTACAACAAAAAAATGAGGATAGTAATTATAGCCAAGCAGTCAAGTCTGTAGTGACAGGACTATTGAGATGCTGGTTTGGATCTTAGTCTCTAAGCTCAGCTGCCGCGTTCTGTTCCTTATCGCCCTGAAGCCGCTGTCATGTTTCTGTTAGCGTCTGTTGTTTTCTGCTGCATTGCTTGGCTCACCTACAGCTTCCTCTCTCCTCAGGAAGTAATGCTTATCTGCTCATTAGCATATTGTGACCGAAAGCCAATCAGAATCTGAGCCCATGTACTGTGTATTTTCCCTGTCAAGCTTCTGATTCCCAGCACTTCTTGCATGGCTTGGCTTCACGTATTGCAAGTCAGATTTTGTTTCTTGCAGTTTATCCAGCCAGATCACATGCCCTCCTCCCCCTTCACCCCCGATTCACCTCACTTCATTTGCATTGTCTGTGTGGCATCATTGTTTTTGTTGCTTTTGCATGTCATTATGGCTTCACGTGAAGGTGGGGGGGGGGGGGCATGACATTGTATGCCTGCACCTCCCATTTAAAATTCACGCCCGAGATTATGCTTATGATTTGGATCGGTTTCATTGGGAACAGGCCGGAATGGTCGCCGTGGCATCACAACAGGTGCGACGGACTCCTTGGAGACAGGAATGCTGTGGAAGGCTCTTATGTAGATAAATTGCAGCCTTTGTTCTGCAAGTCTAAAGGACAAACCTTACACCAAATAAGCAGTACTAATCAGAGGCGACCAAACAGAGCTCCACATTCTGTGCTCAGCGCCGTTAGTGGGGTCCTTCAGCATTTTCCTCCCTTCACTGTCCCCTTACCCACCAGCAGAACTGTGATATTGGCAGGATGAAGGTGTGATTTCGAGCCGGAGGAGATGGGAAACTCCTGAAAATCTAATTATGCTCCGGAGTGATACAGTCTCTTCTCCTGATGGAAAGAACTGCGCACGGAACATTTTTTCCTGAAAGATACCTGTCTAGGTCTTACTGGGAGGTTGAAGATTACTTTCATTTAGCATGTGGCTGAAACATTCATATGACAGAAGAAAGTGTGAAGTATGGTATAAAGAATATTCTATATAGAACAGAGAGTCTGTCTCAGATAATGGTCTTACTCGGTAATATGGCTTCCGTTCCTGGCGGCCCCATGCAAGCGGCTGTCTGTAGCATGGCAACCAGCAAATTAACGGCTCAGCCCCTGAAATCCGACCTCTTTTTCAAGTAAAAGGTTCTAGAAGCAAAACCTATTGTCTTATGTTTGTGGTATTCATTGTATCCTTCAGTAATAATGTCATTTTTCTCAGCTCTGTAATTTTGGTCCCTTTATGCACAACAAAGGCACCTTAAAGTTGCCATTCGCTATTTTATCCAAACCAGTTTCACATGCTTTTTTGTGACATTGTGTAGCGTAATGTAGATCTCTGCAGATGCGCATGCATTCATACAGTGCAGCTTATAGTAATAGTGTGTATACTGTTCTGTAGTATTAAGCTTATAAAAAACAGTGTAAAGTTATACATAACTAATAACTGCGATGCAAGCAATATGTTTAATTTTGATATAACATTAATATTAAAATATGTAATTTCCTACGCATTTAACAAAGGTGTAGTAGTTGCTTTTTGCTTCTGTACTAATTCAAAACTTAGGAGTTTGTTTCCTTGGAACAGTACCTTTTGTTTGTGCATGCCTATGGTTTTGTATGTGGTATACTGCATTCAGATTATTTTGTTTTTTTTCCCCTCCCTCCTTCTCACCTACCCACAATGCAATGCTGTCCCCATGATGCACCTCTGCTTGCTGTTACCTGTATGTTAATACGCTTGAATCCCATTGGCCCACTGCCATCATGTGCTCGCTGCCTGCTATTTAAAGACTCAGTCGACTGCCAAAGCAATGAAGCGACCCCTCGAGGCAACTGTAGATCTGGTACTTTGACCTTTCACCTTTTGCTTTGCATGTAGCTTTTTATGTACCGTAGCATCTCACAGAATTTAATTTGGCTTCTTCTTTTATAATCAATTAGACTCATCTAGTGTTTCTATGTGGATTCATTTACCATGATATATGAATAACTAATCTATTAAAACTTTGCTGTTTCTGTAAAAGTAGACATAAAGGCACTGTGGTGTTTTTAACTGAAATGCTGACTGCTGAATGCTTTATTGATAATGGATGTTCAGCATATCTGCCGGGTTGTCCTCCATGTGTCATTGTGACATGCTGCTCTTCCACAGGCCTTCCCGCACGGAGTGCTGCAGCCGCTGCCCAAGCGCGCAGCCCTGGAGAAGACCAATGGCGCCGCCACGCTCTTCAGCCCCGGAGTTCTGCATTACCAGCAGGCCCTGGCCAGCGCACAGCTACAGCCACCCGCCGCCTTCTTCCCCACAGGTAGAGCCACCGCCTTTCCATGTTGCCACAGCAACCTGAGCCGTCCCCACAAACACACCCATGAGGGAGGCTCCTGAGACTGCAGCCGCTTCATTAACCAGTCAGAGTGGGCCCCCACACCCCAGTATCAGTCCCTCCCCATGCCGTGTTGCCACCCCCGGTCCTCTGCCCGGACGCGCCTTGTCTCACCTGAGCAGTACAGCCTGCATCCACAGGTCTGCTGCGGCCATGTCCTACTCAGGCCCACTAAGCTCGTGTGTATAAATAGCAGCAGCGCCAGGTGCTATCAGGGCGAGCAGCTTTGTGTTTGTGTACTGTGAGCTTAAGTCGTGTGTGTGCGTGTGTGTGTCTGCGTGTACATGTGTGTGTCTGCGTGTGTGTGTCTGCGTGTACATGTGTGTGTCTGCGTGTGTGTGTCTGTGTGTACATGTGCGTGTGTACGTGTATGTGTTCACTTGTGTGGGGACGTACATATACAGTATATGTGCATGTCTGTACTTGTACATGTGTGTGCGTGCATGTGTGTGACAGAATGCTTCTCAAACTCTACACATCTAGTCACATATCTAGCCACACGTAAGAATATGCAATGGCAACAGCTGCCAGCCAGGTAATGTGTTAAATCAGTCACCAATCATGTATAAGTGCAAAATCTCCATTATTAATCTGCCATATGAAGGCAAAACACAGTGATTGCGCTGAACCTGAAACTGAGAAAGAGGTTTTCATAGCTTTTTGACTGTCCACTCATGTATGTGTGTAGTAGGTAGGAGAAATATCTTGTGACCCAATTTCATGACAATGTCATAAATCGATTTTTGATAAAATATGCAGATGCAGTGCTTTGCCTTTGTACAACAGTGTGTGTTTATGTGTGTGAGTGTGCATATTATATATTTATATATTAGGGCTATGAATCAATTAAAAAATTAACTACTTGCTTGGTTAATCTCGATTAATTGTACCTAATATTGAAACTTACAATAATAAATATTTATACAGTGGTACCTCAGAACTCGAATTTAATCCGCTCAGAACAACGGATCGAATCCTAAAAAGTTTGAGTTGTGATCGAATTTTCCCCACAAGAAATAATGGAAAACCAATTAATTGGTTCCCGGTCCCCAAAAATTACACCTAAATATGTTTTTTTTAGTATTTAAACACAAAGTTAACCAGATAAAACAAGAGCATATACTGTACTAAACACATCTAAGCACATTTATCAAAACTGTAATTTGTAAAGTAAGAAAATAAATGTATCCAAACAATGTGTCCTGCCCCGATCGTCCGCTCCTTCTGTGTGCCACGCCCCCCTTGTTAACCCCGTGTGGAATCCCCGTGTGATCAGCTGTTTCTGGTTGTTGTCATTAGTCCTCTGTATTTCGTCCGCGTTTCAGTTTGTTTCCCTAGTCTGGTCATTGTATTGTCCGTCTGCGTTTTGCCTGCCTTACCTGTAATTAAACCCCGTATTCCCCGATACCCTGACGTCTGCACCTTTGTCTCCGTTCTGTCCCCACTCGGCACAACAATATTATTATAATTAAACATATTAATGGTTTATTATTTATATTAAAATTATTAATAAGAAATCTTTATTTTTAAAATGTATTTTATTATATAATAATAATTACTGTTACTGCCTATCATTGTCTAAATGTATTTTTACTGTCTAAATATATGTATTCAGCTAGTGTAAACATGCACGATGCTATCACAGCGAATGCGAGGCTGAGACTGAAGCTTTACCCTTTGTTTCCGCTGAGAGATGTGCCGCGTGACTCATTTCCCCGCACGTACAAGTTGTCTTAGGTCGGCGTGCACGGTTTGACTTCTGAGATTCAGATCGAGCTCTAGGTAATTTTTTTCCGAACTGGTTGGTTCGACTTTTAAGAAATTTGAGTTATAATGAGTTCGAGAACTGAGGTACCACTGTACATTGAATCTTCAAATTACTGTTATATTAATTTCCTATAGTTTTTAAAATTAATTTGAAGTCAGACTCAAATTATTCATTGTCTAAAATGTCAATTTTGGCTCTGGGGTAGTTAATCAGTTTTGTTATGTTATCATTTATTTCTGTAATACACAGAAGTATTTTGTCAAATCCAGGGCAAGGGTTACTGAGATTAGAAAAATGAAAAAACAAATAAAAATATACCTTATTATACAATTTGATTGTTTATTGTGGGTTACATGCAATAAAGAAAGATTGTATGTAATTTTGTGTTTCTCTTTTTCAGCTCCCTATTTGGGGAAAAACAAATTATATCATTTTAATATACCTAAAAGGTTAAATTAATGCCAATTGCTCTATGCAAAAAAAAACCCACTGTAATTCACCATAACCTTTTTTCCAAAAAATTCTCAAGTTTGTGAAAATGACCCATATTTTAGTACTTGTTTAATAGTTTAAATTAAACTTAATCTGTACAGATTATTCAATTCTAACAAAAATACTACTTGCAAGCAAGTACAAGTGGAATTTCAATGCTTTTAAAAAGGCTTGATGAACAGATGGCCCTACTAAAAGAGATGGCATTGTATTATAAGGGGTGGTAGATTTTACATTCCTTGGCAATTAATGGCGTATGTCACATGTACATATAACTGCATTTACTCAACAGCTGAATTGAAACACTGTTTAATCCCGACAGGGATCAGTTTCATATCTTAAACCTATTTGGCAAATGACTCTATAAACAGAAGCCTAACAAGCACTGAGAAGTACATTTTATAACATGAAAGATGTTAAGATTTTAAGGTATTAGTCCTTCAATATAATGACACAAATAATGTAAATTACTTTTATCTTATGTGTGTCTCCTTCTGGCAGTTTTTGAAGCGAAATAAAACAGGTGACATCAGCTTCCCGGTGAGACGAGAATGTTTAGATTTTAGCTTGGAATTCTGGGATCCTGTGCACCGTTACAGAAGGAATATTATAGGTGTCTGTGCTCATACTATTCTCCCTTTTAGGTAATGCATTATGGCATCTATTAACACAATTAAAGATATATCGCCTTATTACTTTAAAATTAACGCAATACATTTTCCAGTCCTAGTATATATATATATATATATATATATATATATATATATATATATATATATATATATATATATATATATATAATGTGTGTGTGTGTGTGCGTGTGTGTGTGTATGTGTAAAATTGTAAGTGATTGTTGGCATAACCCAGCACACATTAAAGAACCCCTCCCAGCTCTCACGTCGAGGATTGCCCTGTAACTAGGCCCCATAGCCAAGTCTCCCCAGAAATCCAGCCCTCCTAACCTGGAGGGGTCCACACAGTGTGTGTGCTGCTTTGCCTGTTGACGTCAGATGTTTATGACAAAGCCGTTCCCCTAAGCTCTCCCCTCACTACCTCCACCTAACCTGCTAAACCCGTTTGCACTTTGCCTCTAACCTGGTGGCTTACAGACAGCACCCCCAGCCCCTAACTCTGCCAGCAGCACATTACCTCTCCTTGATATTGGCGGACGTCTGTCATTTGTAGTCTTGTTACTTCTCTATTTGAATGTACCTGGCTGTCTGTATAGAAGTGTGGGTTTTACTTTTGAGTCCCAAATTCATGCCCCTGTCACAGCGTATACAGCAGACAGAAGTAACAGCTACAAATGGGTGCCCCTCCCGTGACAGTCACATTGTGAATCTGATAATCTCTCTAACTTGTTTTTCCCTTTATTTTCCATCATCTTTGCTAACCTCTGCTCACTTTCCTCTGCATGTCTACACAGGGTCACTCTTGTGCATGACTCCTGCTACCAGCATTGGTAGGTTCTGTATTCTTCTCTGATACCACCTGAAACGGGAAAACGTGACATATCTCTCACAGTTGAGCTAAAATAAAATTTTAAAAATGAAAAGATCCCCTCCATTTGATGTACTGGGATGCCAAGTGAGCTGGCCCCTGACAGGGGGGAACCTGGCATTTTAGCTCACCTGTAAAAGAGCGTTTACTCCTAAAACACTGAACTTCCTTTGGTTTCTCCCTTTCCCCTCATGTTTCTTTCTAAACTGAAACAGTATCGCTGTTACCCATTACCGTCCTGCTTCCTATCATGTAGTAAAATGTTTCCCTCCAGTCAAACTTTACCTCTTGATCTTCCTCAGTCAGAAAAAAATGTCAGATTATGTTTTAACATTGATCTCAAATATATCATGTGTCTGCCGTTAGTTTGTTACATGAGGGCTGAGCAATCAGTATCAGCATTTGGACATGTGCATCTTCGGTATGTCTATCCTCATCTGATCAGTGCTTGTGACACACAGCCGATCTGTGAAGCCGTTATCCTTGAGTCGGATTTGTTTTCATTTTTGGGATAAACGCTTTCTGGGTATCACTGATTTTCCTTTTTGTCTTTTTTCAGTCTTATCCAATTTCCTGCACTTTGATTGTAATGGGCTTCTTCCTCTGTTTTGTTATTTTCTCCACCATGCTTTCTTTGCTTTGCATCGTGATCGCTCGCCATCTGCTGGTCTAACCTGACGATGGCTTGCCGCTGTGTAATAATCACCTTGCCAAAAAAAAAAAAACTCACCTGTTGCCATGGTTACCATAATGCCCCACCTACCTGTTCATTGCTTCCATGGTTCCCTTCCTGAAAAAGTACCCATGATGTACAGTGCTACGCCTGCTACTGTCTCTGCAGCAACAACTCCTGCCACAAGTGTCCCCTACGCAGCAACAGCACCAGCCAATCAGGTTTGCTCCTTTTAAAGCTTTCTTTCATGAATCCCTGAGCTCTAAATAAGTACTCATCACCATAAGAATTGAGTGTTCCACTGCATTGTTATATGCTTAGAGCTATAGGCAAAATAAAAGATATAAGAAATCCAAAAGGCTTCCTTGCCTTGTCCCTAAAAAGAAAGCACTTATTTAGAGTTCTCACATTTGCAAATAGTAGTTGTGTTGTGTTGTTTCCTGGTTTATTTTGCATGTTTTTACTTTTATTTTAATGTCAAGTGTCCCTCTTCATCTGCCTTAGGAAAATGTATGGTCATCAAAAAGAACTCATGCATGCACAAACACATTGGCACACCGAGGTTCACTTTTTCAAGCACTGCCATGGAGATACTGTATAGCAGCTCTCTCTGCAGGCCAGTGGCTGGGCAGCTCCAGGTGATGCGGAGATACCGCACAGCAGCGTGCCAGTCCTAAATCTCATAGACACCTAGACAAGAGAGTAATGGCCAGTTTCCTGCTGCCCTAGCAGGGGCCAGAGGGCTGTGTATCCACCAGGGGAGCAACAAGCTGATTAACCGCAGCACCATCTTCATTTCAAACCGCTGCCCATGTGCCACCTGCCTGGCAGTTAGCCTGCACATTGGCCCTCAATACACCAGAGACTGTCTTTTCTTATTTTTTGACGTATGAAAAAAATGTACATATCAAGTTATCATTTGTCCGGCATTAATTGTAAGCTTTCTCCCCTATACTTATTGTGAGGAATTATCAGTTACAGGAGAGTATGTTTCAGATAACCCTCCTTAATTACAGACTCACATACACTAGATATCCAGCTTTTGCCTTTGGCATCAAAGCGACACTGAGAATTTGTTAGTGCCTTCGGCATGCTGTGGCAGATTGACATGGCTGCCTTGTGTGTGGCCCGTCTTAACATGCTCAAAGGAGTCTGGATCAGGTGGTGCAGGTGCTCCGCCCCTTCCTGTCCTGCAGTACACTTCCTGTTTTGGAGAAAATGTTTTTATAATAATGAGATTATAACCTGAGTGGTGTTATGATCCCCTCCAACTTTTATTGAGACTGTTCACCATATCATTTTACACATAAAGCTTAGTGAATCTGGGCCTTAAATAGGCTTAAAACATGTTGACCCACTGAATCCCCGCAAATACATATTATGCTTGAACTGACAAACGATAGCAAAATTTTAAAGCCCATGGTGCCTCTTAAAATGTTGAAAAATGGCCACGTCTCCTCTGATGTACTTTATCATTAATCACCACCATCAAGGTGTTTCTTTGGTAATTTCAGCTCGGTTTTAAGCCTTTCTTTCTTTTTTCCTTCCATCTCCAGGCCCACGGCATAATAAATGTTTAAAGATAGACCCATAACTAGGAGGTCACATGTCCAGTCTGCTGTTGTACCCCTGTGCAAGGTACAGGGCAACTATAATAATATTTACAAAACAAATATAAGAGGATCTTATTAAATGTGGCATAAGTGTAGATGTTTCTTATGAGTTTATGTTTTAGCATATGCTAGTTTTTCATTACCCTTGAAAAATCTGCAGCAGGGTGTCGAAAATAAGGTTTTGTTTAAAAAGCAATTACTCACTTGGCAAGGGACCATCAGGGATTAGGCATGTCCTGATTTTGCAGAGTTCGACATGTCCCTGGGTCAACATGGGAGGGGGGGCTTGTGTTTCACTTTTTTAACCAATCACAGTCTTCATTGTATGACATCACCACGTTAATTATGTTGTCTGTTAAACAACAGGGTGCAAAGATTTCTAAAGTGACTGTTTTATTGTGTAAGCCTTTTGTTAAGGGACGTGTCATAGATAAACATAGACAAACCATAGGAACATGCTTACCTGCAAAGGCTGTATAGAGCAATGAAAGGGTGTGTCCTTATTTCATGATGATAATAGTAATAATAACAATAAGGCTTGAACAAGCAACCTTCTGATCACAGGCATAGAGGTTTAGCCTGCTGAGCCGCACACTCCCCTTGGCTCCCTGTCTTCATGGCTGGAAACCTTGAGTTTGAGAATGAGAAAAAAATGGACCAATACCGTGATGTCATACAATGAAGTCTGTGATTGGTTAAAGAAGTGAAATGCAAGCCCCTCCCTTGTTAACCTCGGGACACATTGAATTTGGCAAAATTAGGATGTCCCAGGGCGAGGCGAGTGAGCGAACGGCTAACGTTTGGTTTATGGAAGGACGCCTTTAGCTACAGCACCTCTGCCTGTCCACCCCTCCAGCAGGTAAGGGACCCTGTGTTTATTTCACGTTAGGAGAAAATTCAATGGAAGTTATAATTGCCCAAAAACATTAAGGTTCAGTTATTTGTATTGTCTTGCTATGAAATTCGGTTGCACCCATTAGGAATATCTACATTTCTTTAATGTGCACATTCTCAGTAGAGGTGTAATCATATAGTTGAGTGTCACCACTGTTGTTGTGAAGGCCTTTCTGCACATGACAGAATCCTCACTGTATTCCATGCTGATCCTCAGTATACAGCATGCTGATCCTCACTGTATTCCGTGCTGATCCTTAGTGTACAGCGTGCTGATCCTCAGTGTACAGCGTGCAGATCCTCACTGTATTCCATGCTGATCCTCAGTCTACAGCGTGCTGATCCTCAGTCTACAGTGTGCTGATCCTCAGTGTAAGCATGCTGATCCTCACTGTATTCCATGCTGATCCTCAGTATACAGCATGCTGATCCTCACTGTATTCCATGCTGATCCTCAGTATACAACGTGCTGATCCACACTGTATTCCATGCTGATCCTCAGTATACAGCGTGATGATCCTCACTGTATTTCGTGATGATCCTCGTTCACCTGTCAGCGTGTGCAGAAATGAGCTTCACACACCAAGGACCCTTAGCCCAGCCTGCCACCAGAATGCCTCTCGGCTAATGAAAAGTGTGACCTTGTCCGACAGGGCTGCTTGCGTGTTCTTTTAGCTCCCTCAGCTGGCTAGATCAGGAATTAATTGTAACTCAAATATTAAAACAAACATCTGTATATATATTTTATATCTTATCCCATCTGTTTGTTTGCAGAGATAAACATGGGAAAGATTAAATGAAATACAGTGTAAAAACAAACTGTTTGTAGCTTTTGTTAGCAAAGTTTTTGTTTAACAGACTGACATCTGGGATGCACATCACTGGTACCCAAGTACACATTCACTTTTAAAAGCAATATATGCGCCAATCAATTGTTGTAACAGAGCAAATGTATATGTATTTTATGTGCATATGTGTGCTATGACAAGAAATTACTGTGCATTTTAATCTTTATCCTGCAAATGAAGTACGAATTAACATATAATGGTTAAAATGCACGGTAATTTTTTGCCATAGCAGCGCAAATGCACATAAAATCTGTTCACTTTTTTAGTGTTACAACAACTGATTACCTCACGTATCACTTTTAAAGGTGAAAACGTACTTGCATACCAGTTATGTGCATCCCTGTGTATAATCATAATATGTATTATGAGATGATATATGTTTTATAATAAGATGACAGTAGGACGTCACAAAGTAGAAGCAGGTGGAGCGTCCTACCTTACGGTAGTGATCACAGTACTGATTGACTGACAGTGTGCCCCCCGGCTTCCGCCACATGCCCTCCTGAGACCCCTATGTCTGCTGCTTTGCCTCCGAACCCCCCTGCCATTAGTGCCACCCCCACCCCCGGCTTCCGTGTTTGCTGCCTGTGTCACGCTGTGAAGCCTCAGCCTTCGCGTGGCCACTGGGACTCCCAGCTGCTTCTCTGTGCTTTTCGTGCCTCATTTCGCAACCCCCCCCCCCCCCCCGGTGTAAAGTGAAATACTCATACCCTTGGACCACACTCCCCTATCTATGTCATTCCTTTTATTTGTAATATGATTTTTCACCAGAATAAATGGGCCCTTGTAGCCTCTTTCCCTGCTTTTATTACCGATACCATAATCACTACCAGGTCGTGATTCAAACATCTGCAGATCTGCCATTGTCATGATGACCGTAGCCTATACCAGCTTCCCCCATCCTGCCCCACATCTACCTCTGCCATGCTCCAGATCAATATACGTCATTTACGCTGGTGGCTCTCGCACGCATCTGGGCACGGTAGGTCCACGGGACGATGTCCAAAAGCGCCGTGCCTCCAGACTAATGTGCTGGTCTCCGGTGTGTCTCCCAACACAGATTATCCTGAAGTAAACTGCAAGAAGGCGAGGGAGTGTCAAGACGCTGCACTCAGAAGGTCAAAACAGCCCTTCTATAAATACTACCTGCCCGTCTCCTTAGAGCTACAGCAAACTGCATGCTAACAGTACGAGTAATTAAGGATGAGTGCTGCTGTAAACTATACAAGCGGTGTGTATGTGATGCCAGGAAAATACTGACACAATCAGAAGAGAGTATTGTACATAATATTATATAGATGAAGCTGGAGATCTCATTTTAATAATTGTTTGCAGATGTTCTCCAAGTAATGTAGGTTTTTCTCCTTCTCTGATTTATTATTCTGGTTATTTTTGTTAAGCTCTGCACAGACTTCACCCTAGGAAAACACTCCTGATTTGCACTGAAAAGAGAAAAATATTAATGATTTTAAAGTGCTTGATTGTTTTAAATGGGAGCAGAGTTATGGAAAAAGTCCCAAGAATGTCTCAGTGGGGGGGGGGGGGGGGAGCAGGTTTTTCCCTGATTACTGGAGCACCTGTGCTGACCTTTTACTTTTAAAGTTAAAAAAATATATATGAAGTCTCCTTCAATGTAAATGATATAATGATATATCCATATAGAGTACATAATATGAATAAGAGGTATACAAAAAAACTGTTTTTTTTGTGGATTGTTGGCCATCAGGGAGCATCCTATGGTCTCCAGCATTGTGCCAAAGGCATTACATAGTGGAGTGAGCAGGCTGACATGACCCAGCCAGCTCACGTGTGATTTGGTAGGATGTGACCGCAGCCCCAAACTAGCAGAGCGCGTGTGGGGGGCCTGGTTCTGACCCATTCAGCTAACTCTGCTGGGCCGGTCACGGTTACAGTCAGGGTGCAGAACGAGGTGGTGGGTGACTGACACACAACTCCATGCTTATCAGACGTGTGAGGCAGTCCTCCTGGAATGATCTGCATTTGCTTTGGAGAAGAGCACCCCCTGGTGGCTGCCAGCCCCTGCTGCACTCTCTTTGATAAAAATTCTGTTCTATTCTAGAAAACCGCAGAAGTGCCTAAGTCTTTTAAATGAAACAGCATCTTGAGGAGAGTTTACCATTTTAGCTGACCTGCCGAAATCGCTTGATTACGTTGGGGAAAGAAAAAAAGCACTATATATGCGTCATGTTTTTTTGTTCCGGTTCTCATCATTGGACTCACTGTTTGGCTGTCTCTCAGACACATTACGAGCAAAACCTCACAGCTCACAGTTACTAAAGCTACTGCAGGTAGTTTACATGGGAAACTGATTACTGCGATACAGGAAATGTGCTGTGATTCGTTTAATGGTTGTACGGTGATTCATCACTGAGACAAATGGATCAGGCCAGCGTTTATTTTGTGTGGTGGCCATAATGGAGTTTGTTATTAACATTTATTTTGTCCTTTATTATGATGTTTTACAGTAACACTTACAATAACATTGTGTAGTTGAAACATCATACTTAATATGTTTTATATATTTTTTTTAATACAGCATTTTATTACCTTTTTTCAGTGTTGTAAAAAACCTAATTATAATCATGACATTTTCATGATGTTTGATTAACAGACAATCCATTAGTTCAGCATGAATTACTGTTCGTGTTTTTTTAATTATTTCTATTAAAGTTTTCATTCATTATGATTTTTATTTTCTTCACAAAAGTTACAGTTTTAATGTAATTTTTGATGTGGAAAGTGATGAAATATATTTGTTATTACAATTTAGTTTTTGTTAAATATTAGTAAACGACAATGCTGTAACCTGTTATATTTGAAAATGAATGTAATTTATTCAGCTGTACTTCAATTGATTGGGGGTTGTCCACATGGCCAATCCCTTCAGGTCAGCCAATGAAAATCTTTCTAACAGGCGGAATCTGAGAGCTACAAATAACAAGCTTTGTCTCATCACTGCTTCGTCATTAAGATGCAACCCATTTCAGTTTGAGAAATGCTTTAAAATTTGCTTGTATTAATGGTAGAGCCTTTATTGTACTGGTAAAATTGTATCCAAAAAGAAAGATTACCTGTACTTCTTCATATACACTTGTATTTGCTACCAATATTTCATTGTTGCTATGTCAGCCTAGTTATGACTGGTTACATTTTTTGTAAATTCTGTTTTTTGTTAACTAGATTTCTTTTTATCCTATTACTCTAGATGATTGTGAATCAAATATTGCGACATTTTCTATTTCATTGTCAGTGTCGCACCGTAATATTTTTCTCTAGAAGTTAATCACCTATGTATTGATGTAAATGTCGTACTACTTTAAGAATGAATGTTTACCAATTAAATATAGAGTTCAATTTTAACTTAAAATCAGTTTGTTCAACAAATGAGAATAGTTGAGCAAACAAATATTCATCCCCTTGCAATGCACTGTTAATCTGTCTAACATCTACAGACTTGCATAAGCTAGAAAACCTAGAAAAGGTGCTCTTGATTGTGTCGGCAGTTTTAGGTTTGCACTTTGTTCCCATAAATGTAAAAAATAAACACTTCATTGCATATTGCATGGGTTATGGCAAAGTTCATTTTCACTAAGCAATGCTAATGTACTAACGCCTGTTATTTTCAGTCAGTTGGAAATACTCAGTTTAGATCCACGATGCCTCCATTTCACACCAAAACAAAGACTGTGTTATTTGAGTAAAGTCAGTGTTTGTGGACATTTGAAAGACAATGATTCTGTGAGGGAGATTTGCTATGATGATGCTTCAGTTTGAAGAATGTGGTGAGCAAACAGCTCAGATATAACTGCAACACAGCTGACAGATAAGCAATTCCTAAGCAGACAGCAAACTCAGACTCACTTTAACAATTAACTTTGCCTTACTTTTAGCATCTTTGTATGTTGAGTTCATAAAATTTAAAAGTTTATATATAATCTTACTGATATGACTTTGGGTTTTCTCAAACTTTTTTTCCATTACGCTGTCATTTATATTGCAGCCATTTGCATACACGATGTTTGACCTCTGGCATGGAAACAAGATGTCATTGCATCTTTTGCTTTGAATGCCTTGTGAATGAAAGCCTGTGCTATGTGTGCCACAGAGAACACTAGTATACATGACTGTGGGTACCACATCTGAACTGCTGTAGCAACATATTCCGTCTGTAACACAGTAGTCCATCCAGTTTGCAAAAATGATACAATAAAGAAACCCCTATTGGATTTAATTTGTTTTCAATGTAACCATTTAGAATGTTTTATTTGTGAATATATTATGTGGCATTTTACGTTATAGTTAATTGTTTTGGTTCCTGAAATATGGTGTAGAACCTATTGAAGCGAAACAAATAAAACATATTATTACAAAGATTTTGTTGCTGTGATTTACCTTATTTCCATCATTTCACTGGTGTCCTTGAATGAGACATTGTTCAAACCTGTCCTTTTGATACAGTATGTAGTATGCATGAGAGCTTTAACAGAGCTCTGAAATGTTTATACTTGTATACCTAAAATAACTTGTAATAGTTTTAAAATACATGTTATAAAAGCCTTATGGACATTCCAGGGACTTCCTGTTTATTTCAGGATTTAAATCCTTCCATCTTCCTTAACCACTTATACAAGGTAGAGTCACATTAAGCCTGGAGCCTGTTCCAGAATGTACACCATGGATGGGATGCCAGTTTATTATGGCACATTCACACGGCAGACGTTTTAAGAGACCCACCAAACCTGCCTTTGGGCTGTGGGAGGAAACCCATGTCAACCATTGATGGATAAAGAAATTGAGGAGGTACGAAGATAATACACTTTACAGTATTACAATAGTAAAATTTTCCAAAGTGAGAAAATATGTTTTCAAATGACAATAAAATTTTACTAAAAAGGGCTATTTCAAAGTTTCTTGTTTCATAATATAATGTCAAAATTGGACGAAGTATTATCTCCTGTGGTCCTATGGAGCAACCTCTTCTGATGTGAACACAGGGAGAACAGCCAAGGAGAGCAAGCCAGGGAGAACATGCCAAGAAGAACATGCAAGGGAGAGCATGCCAAGGGGAACATGCCAAGGAGAACATGCCAAGGAGATAATGCCTAGGAGAAGATGCCAGGAAGAGCATGGTAAGGAGAGCTTGCCAGGGAGAATATGCCAAGAAGAACATGCAAGGGAGAGCATGCCAAGGGGAACATGCCAAGGAGAACATGCCAAGGAGATAATGCCTAGGAGAAGATGCCAGGAAGAGCATGGTAAGGAGAGCATGCCAGGGGGAACATGCCAGGGAGAACATGTCAAGGGGAGCATGCCAGGGGGAGCATGCCAAGGAGATAATGCCTAGGAGAAGATGCCAGGAAGAGCATGGTAAGGAGAACGTGCCAGGGGGAACATGCTAGGGAGAACATGCAAAGGGGAACATGCCAGGGACAACATACCAAGGAGAGCATGCCAAGGAGATCATGTCAGGGAGAACATGCCAAGGAGAACATGTCAGGGAGAACATGCCAAGGAGATAATGCCTAGGAGGAGATGCCAGGAAGAGCATGGTAAGGAGAGCTTGCCAGGCGGAACATGCTAGGGAGAACATGCCACGGAAAGCATGCCAGGGAGAGCAAGCCAAGGAGAACATGCCATGGAGAGCATGCCAGGGAGAGCATGCCAAGAAGAGCATGCCAAGTAGAACATGCCACAGAGAGCATGCCAGGGAGAGTATGCCAGCTCCACACAGAGTTCGGGTGGGAGTCCCTGGAAGTTTCAGCATGCAGTATTACTCACTGAGCCTTCATAAATATTTATTTATCTCTTAACCAAAACAGTATGTCATGAATTTAAATATTCACTATTTTTTAATCTTCTGCCTGGCAGAATTAAAAGGCTGAAGACAAACTTTTACAAAACAATTTAAATACTGATATGTACTAAATATGCTACTGTCATTTTATTGCATAGTCACACTCACATCATCTCGTGTGTTCGGGGGGGTAACTAGAAATTCTGGGCCTCCTGATAAAATGTCACCTTGGCCTCTGTTTGGGCCTCCTGATGCTACCCCTCCGACCAGGGGGCTGACATGACATTGTCCGCTCTATAAAATGGGTTGGGGGGGGGGGGGGGTTGTTCAGTAAACTGCTGTGAATTTCACTTGATTGTCTGTTACCCAAAGGGACACTCTGTATGGCCATGATGGACCTGGAAGCAGATGTAGGTACCTCATCAGATATTTCATTCATTTCATTTATTCACTCCACTCCCCACCTCCTCCGCTGTTGCCCCCAGCACCCATGCGTGTGATGCTGTTACCCTAACAAACTGCACTATAAATTCAACTTAATTCAGTTCAATTCAATTCAATTTTTGTATAATGCATTTTCACAACATTACATTGTCTCAAGGCAGCTTACAGCATCCCCACCCAAAGCCCCCAGTGAGCAAGCCAGAGGCAACAGTGGCAAGAAAAAACACCCTAGAAAGAAGAAACCTTGGGAGGAACCAGACTCAACCGGGGAGCTCATCCTAAGTGCCTGTTACTCCATAACAGACATTTTAATTACTGCAATATGTTGTGGTCACCCTTGGGAAATCTGCATCATATATGTAGACTTAAACTATGTGCCTAAAAACAGGTATCGATATAAGGATGACAGCTTTCAATTACAATTGCTTATTGTGTCCTGTCGACTCTGCCCAGGCAAAACGCCCTCGCTGTAGTCTTTAACTGTGAGCTTCCTTCCATGCCCACTCTGATAGCATCGATGCTTACGTTACCATAGCAACAACATCCGTCTCATTTTTCACGTTTCCTCTCAAATGCATATCCGATGTGCAGCTACCATCGGCCGCTGGCGGGGGTGATGCGTAACTATTAGCCTTCAAATCACCGCGTTTTTAAAAATGTCGACCGAAACATTTAACATTTAGGGCCGAGGGTGGAGCCAAAGGCGAGGTTTGCGGCGAGGGGGCGAGTAATTGGACACCATGGCCATCTGTCATACGGAAAAGGAGCCAGCCCTGCTACGGAAGCCGAGATGGAATGCGTTGGTTTGGTTGGTTACGGGGAGGCGAATCCCCACCCGAAAGTATGGCTGCCGCGAGTATGTGGTGTGATAGTGCCATAGGGAGAAATGAAAGGAGGTGGAAAAGGAATCATAGAGGCTAAACTTATCCTAATGTTTCTTCCACCCCATCCAAGCATTGTAGTATTTTTCTATATTTGTGATCAAATAATGCTCACGTCCCTCTGCAGACGTCTTACTGATGCACTAGCAGCAGTTTTTTGTGTAAACCCATAACAGGGTTTCGCACCGGGGCAAGTTTTCTCATGTTTTAGGATGGCGAGCTGAACGCACAAAAAACAGGCGTTTATAATTTGACTGTCAGTTATTTTTTCCGTCTATCGGGTTTTCAGATGGCAGTGGTGCGTCCGGCAGCGCCGTGTCTGACAGGAGGCTTCCCTCTGCTGTAGCCCGATTTCCCGGCCGTGGCTCCGCGATGGCTGTTCGCTGCTTGCGGCTGGACAGAGAGCGCTAGCTGCCGATGCTGCATGTGCTTCTTAGCCCATTTTTTGTCTGGCAAAAATGAAGCTCAAGTTTTGACAAACCAGTTGCTTCGCCGGGGATTTACTTCCAGGTTCAATGTCCACGAGAAAACGTTGATTTTTGATTTCGAGTCTGTTTTTTTAGACGCTGTTTTATTATTTTTTAAAATTTGCATTAAAGGGTCTGAAGTTGGGAGAGACATGCGTGAGTACAAAGTGGTGGTCCTCGGCAGCGGCGGGGTGGGTAAATCCGCCCTCACCGTGCAGTTTGTCACCGGAACCTTCATCGAGAAGTACGACCCGACCATCGAGGACTTCTACCGCAAGGAGATCGAGGTGGACTCATCGCCCTCGGTGCTGGAGATCCTGGACACGGCCGGCACGGAGCAGTTCGCCTCCATGCGGGACCTGTACATCAAGAACGGCCAGGGCTTCATATTGGTCTACAGCCTCGTTAACCAGCAGAGCTTCCAAGACATCAAGCCCATGAGGGATCAGATCATTAGAGTCAAACGGTAGGTGCCAGTGAAGGTCCCGAGAACAGTGACAGCGCACTGCTGGGTTGTGCCCAAGGCCTCTGTCAAGTTTATCGAAGTGTTCCCCTCCACCCACATACAGCATCACAGTCATTAGAAGGCGATTCAAATCGGGCTCTGCAGTGCAGTATGAAATGTTAAACAATGATTAAAATCTGATTTAAACTTCTTTGGAAAATTCCGTTATCTACGTTCTATCCAAGAGTTTTAGTCATAATACCATACGAATGATAAGTCTGACATTTTGGGATTGTTTTCCATTGTCGTTTGGCCATTTCCTGGATTTGCAGCCTTTCTCGACTTTTTGCAAGGTACAAATGTGCTGTTTGTGTAGTTCCATGACATGAAACCTTCCATTGTTGGGAAAAGAGTGAAATGTCAGATATAGCCAGTCAAATATTGGGATCTGAAGTATGTAATTGCTTACATGATATTGGTTCATTATTGCAGGAAACAATTGAGGTTCTTTATGAGATTAGTTTATAGTGAAATTAATATAGAATTCAGTTATGGGTTGGGTCATCTCAAACTTGTTATGATGGCATAGTGGTTAAAGTCCTTGACCTTTTTAACCAGTAGGTTATAAGTTTAAGCCCCATTGTGTGGAGTTCTGCAGTTCAGTTTCTTGTTACATTCAATATCCAGCATTGGTGAAAGAATAAAATGATGAAATGTGTGAGTAACTTTAGACTCCGACGCAGGAATGCTGGAACTCGAGTGCATTCTTGAACTAATCAGAGAAACTGTTTTGTAAGAGATGAGGATTTGATGCAGCTGCCCAGTGTACATTGGCCAGTGTGCATTGTAACACCGTGGATGCCCATCGAGGTTGCCTTTTAACCTTTCAGTCCTTGGTTCTGGTTGTCATCGTTTGATATGATGGGCACTGTTGTGCTGTTCTGGGGCAGAACCTGTGTACCAGGCAGATTTGGAGGAGAGCTTTCCTTGAATGAACCGGTATAATCGCTGCTCCACCCCCCACACCCGGTACTGTACTGTTATGGAAGCCACCCCCCCCCCAACCCAAAAAAGAAACAACACTAACACCGGAGCACTATCCCATCCAAGGAAACGCCTCATTCTGAATTAGAGGAAAAACACAGGCTGTTTGGGAGAGACGTGGAACACAGCAACTCTCCTTGGCTGTTTGATGAACAAGCTCCTATTTGGAAAAATCATTTCTTGAAGTAGTTTCAGATGATGACAGTAAGTTGAAGTGTTCAAATGAAGTCTCTCACAGCTTCGGGGGGGGACAGCTTTTATAGAGAAGCCGGACAGAATGGTATTTTATGCAGGATCTGAATGTCTCTCCCTTTCACTAACTTTGTAATGCATTTTTCTGTCAAATGAAGGGCTGTTATCACAACTTCACTTTATCTCAAAAATTGTTGTGAATATCTCACGTCTAAATTGTTTCAGGCTGAAAATTATACCCGTTTGACATGAATTCACTCCTGCCTGCAGCCCTGACCTTCCTCAGAAATGACCGTGATTTCTTTTACCCCCAAGATATGAAAGCTTTCTGCAGGCACCTGCAGAGCTCTTTATACCACAAGATGTCACAGAGTGGGCAGCGGCTTTGGGCTTTTAATGACCTGGTGCTTTGGGTGCCCTGCAGTCTCAGAATGAAGTCCCCCGACCACGGTGCACTGGTGGCTTGCGAGGGACAAGCCGAGTCGGACTGCCTGGACAGCAGGCACCATCTGCCTGTGGAACCTCCTGGTCATTCTGCTGTCATATGGGAACGACTGGCAGAAGAAGTACGCTTCAGTCTGACTGCTCATATAGAATAAACGAAAGAAAAAAAAACAGTTGTGCTTTTTGTGAAGCTTAGGCATCAATGAAATCCATGTGTGACACGTCAGCTAACGTTTCTGGACGTCAGCTAACAGGAATGATGTTTAGGAATGAAGTCTGCTTTGTTGGGTTTTCTGTCCCCTCAAGTACATGAACCTTCAGAAAATCGGTCTTCGGAAACTGCTGACCCTTGTTTCCATTCATGGTCATCCAGGACCAGGGTGGTGACCTCACCCAACTGACTATCGGAGACCCTGCGCCTCCATGGTGCACTTAAGCAGCAGCTCTCTCCTGCTGGTGGCTTGCTGGACTCCCCTTGAGGGTGGGGAGTCTTAGCGTTAGATAGGGGCACAGTATTATTAAGGGTTCCGCATAATCCTTTATTTTAGTGACTTCAGTCTGGCTGTTTGCTGTTGCTTTGTCACATGTTACAATGACATCGTGCTGCACTCAGCTATTGTCTGGCTGAGTCTGTTTTTTATACCTTCAATTCTTCTTGATCTCTCTCGAAGCCCTGGATTACAGTCTGTGAATGAATATTTAACAATTGAATCGTTACCCTGAAATCTTATTAATTGCTTATGTCTTTCTGCGTTGTAAAATACCTGCCCATACCAGCTGCCATTTCCTGGTTTAATCAGCCATATGGAAAGCCCATTGCAAGTTCACTGAACTTGCAATGCATCTCGATGGAATGGGATCTTGGTGCCCCAATCCTCGGCTGGTACAGGAAAGTTTGTTCTTTTGAGCCTGTAACAGGATGCCATTGATGAGTCGTGATCAGACTGTAAACAACTAACCAAAATCTTTACTGACTCTTCTGTCTGTTTCTCTTCAGGTGGTTCGGTTTGCGTTCAGAACTCGGGTTCGAATCCTAAAAAGTTTGAGTTCTGATCGAATTTTCCCCATAAGAAATTATGGAAAACCAATGAATTGGTTCCCGGCCCCAAGAAATTACACCTAAATATGTTTTTTTTTTTTTTTTTTTTTTTTTAACATTTAAACACAAAATGAACCGGATAAAACAAGAAGAGCATATACTGTACTAAACACATCTAAGCACATTTATCAAAACAGTCATTTGTAAAGTAAGAAAATAAATGTATCCAAACAATGTGTCCTGCCCCGATCGTCCACTCCTTCCGTGTGCCATGCCCCCTCGTTAACCCTGTGTGGAATCCCCATGTGATCGGCTGTTTCTGGTTGTTGTCATTAGTCCTCTGTATTTCGTCCACGTTTCAGTTTGTTTCCCCAGTCTGGTCATTGTATTGTCCGTCTGCGTTTTGCCTGCCTTACCTGTAATTAAACCCCGTATTCTCCGATACCCTGACGTCTGTGCCTTTGTCTCCATTCCGTCCCTGCTGTGCACGACAATATTATTATAATTAAATGTATGAATGGTTTATTATTAATATTAAAATAATAAGAAATCTTTATTTTTTAATGTATTACATAATAATAATTACTGTTATTGTCTATCATTGTCTAAATTTACATTTACATTTACATCATTTGGCAGACGCCCTTAGCCAGAGCGACTTACTGTACATAAGTGCTTTAAGACTCCACAATGAATTTTTCCCGATACTAGCTCAATGTATTTTTACTGTCTAAATATATGTATTCAGCTAGTGTAAACATGCATGGTGCTATCACAGCGAATGCGAGGCTGAGACTGAAGCTTTACCCTTTGTTTCCACTGAGAGATGTGCCGCGTGACTCATTTCCCCGCGTGTACAAGTTATCTAAGGTCGGCGTTCACGGTTTGACTCCTGAGATTCAGATCGAGTTCTAGGTAATTTTTTTTCGAAATGGAACTGCCCTCTTTCTCCACCAAACTTGGCCACCAGCCAGCTCAGTCATTGTTTCAGCTGGACTCACCCACATCTGCCTGGAACTTCATGTTCACCAGAAATAAATTTAAGCTGGAAAAGTAAACATGGCTCTTTCCTACTCCTGCATCTGAAGAGCGATGCACCACATGTCTGTCTGACTTTTGTATGAACATAAGACTCGGGTGCCATTTCCAGTTGGCTTTAGAATCCTCCCCTACTATGGTGGTTGTGGTTTGTTTTAAGGGTTCAAGTGAGAGAAGATACAGATAATTTTTGCTTGCCATCATGGGTGAATGAGGGCCGGTGTTTAGGGAGGATGAAATGACCCATTTCCAGCAAAACTTTACCTCTGCGGCAGCCCAGGTGCTGTTCGACCCAGAGGCCTGCTGTGCATCCAGTGCTGGACGCTTCATTGATGTCACTGTTTGAAGGCTTTAGACCAGTTTTCTTTAGTGGGAGCCATAGCTTCCATGTGTCAGAAATGGACCGAATCTAGGGCTCAAATACAGGACCATGGGTTGGTGATAGTTGGACTAGTTGCCTTGAGCTGAGGCCGAGTGCCTCCGGAACACAGGCACCATTCCAGGGAGCCTGGAACCCCAAGGTTTCTGTGCTTCTTGAGACCACCTGGATCTTAAATTTTTCTCAATTGCTGTCTGCCATTACGGGGAAACAAAGCATTGCTGCAGATCCTTCTGGTAGCTGATGTTTTTGACATTTGCCCAGTTTACATCTGTTTAATCCTGCTGCTTCTAGCAACCTTGCAACGGCCTGCTTTTGGAACCTCAATGGGGAGGTGGATGTCTAGCAGTTGACAACTTTGGTGGATACATCAAAGCTTAGGATCCTTGGTCTTAATGGTCTGTGCAGCTGGGTGTTTTGGGAATCTCCACATGTTAGTTTGCCATTGACGTTATTGCACAAAATTGGATGACTTGCTCTGATGGCTTGAGAAAGGTGCAGGACCATGGATCAGCAACCACCTGTTGTTCTGAAGTCCTCTGGACTCCATCCTTTGTCACAAATGCATGAGGTGTCCAAATCACAGCAAGAGTGAAGGGCCCAGAATACTTACTACTGGAAGACCATCTGTGATGTCAGGCCTGTGGAGCAACTTCTCAAAAAGGCACTGTAGGGTGACACAAGAAGGGGGAAAGCATGAGCTAACTTAAATGGTGAGCAAACTGGGGGCCTTTAACGGTAGAATGTCTCCATGACTGTTGGCGCTGGATTACCATCAGGTAAAGCTGTAAGGTCCTTGAAGCTCTGAGTGTCCCACAGCTATTATACTGCATTTCTAGGAACAAGTGACTTTTTAAGAGGATGGAAAGTTAACGTCTTTTCACTTTTGTAAATGCCATTGCATATCTCACAATTTCCTGTGACAATACAAAACCTGTTCTGCCTGAACTGCAGTGAGGATGTGAAAATGAAAAGATTCTGTATTTTTCTATTTAGAGCTGTGTCTGTTGTACTCGCATCACAAGGGGAATATTGCAGTATTCTGCTTGAGTTGTTCATTTTCTAGCTTGAAAGTGGAAAGTTGTTTGTTACAAAATTGCGTTCTGTGGTGTCAGGCTGAAATTCGCCCCACTAGTTTTTGTGCCTGTGTATACTCTACCTTTTGGTATATGTACAGAGAGAAGTTTAATTGGATTTTTTGGTATGATCACAAGAAAATGTCTTTATTTTATTGGTCCTTGGGATTCCCAGTCTATGTGCTGTGCACCTCGTGTTGAAAATTCCCCGGTAACCTCAGGTTTCACCTGAAATATATACCCCAGTAAAGTAAAGAAAAAGGTATTTTTCCTTTCCCCTATTCATATGTCATTTAATAATTTAGCACCATGAATTTTTCATTGAATGGACTAACCTTTGAAAAGGATAGTGACAGCTTATACCCGCCAGAGGTGTTTGTTATGCTTGCTCTTCTGGACCGCTGGCTGGATTTAATAATGACAGGAGCAGAAATTGTTTTTTCATCTTGTTCGGTTGGGCCCTCGGGTAGGAGCTCTGATGTGTGCGAGACACATAAACTGTTCTCATTATAACTCACAGCCGCTGAAACCTTCCAGCAAGGAATCTGGAACACAACCTTCTGTGTGAAGGCTGATTTGATGCGTGAGCAGAATCGTCTGGTTGCACCTGCTTATTCTACAGAATCCTTACTGACATTTTTCTTCTTACACTGTCTTCAGTGAACTTTGATACCCTGTTCTAGTTATCAGAGGGAGTTTGCTAAATGCTGGTCTGAATGAGGTAGTTCCAGAAACCGATTATTAATAAAAATCGCACATCCCAGCCCCCTCTCTTTTTGGCACTAGGGTGGTTATTTAGCATTGTTTAACATGGAACACTCAGTGTATTCACAGAATTCCTCTTAAGCTGTTTTCTACTGTATGTGGGTAGGCGGGGTTGTTAACTGTCAACTCCTCAAACGCTAACTGGTAGCCATCTCAGAAATGCCTGAACTGGTGGAGTAAAATTGAAAGGGCCTGATTCCAGATTCTAAATTAACTGGTATTTTCTTTGGCCTTTTAAAGGAGACAGATCATTTGTATTTCAGTCTCAAAATAACACACTGTAGACTGAGAAACATAATTAGTGAGAAGACCTGGGTGTAACTGGAATATCTACTGGCTCATGCGAGATGCCTGCCAGATGGACGCGTAGGACGCTTTATCAGTGTCCACTTTACTAGTTTAGCGCTTCAGTGAGAGTTAGTGGTTAAAGCCCAGGGATGGCAAGTCTTAGATACTTTTTATCATGAAGTCCAGTCATTATGTTCCTCCATTATTCTTTGCTTATTGCTTGGATCTCCTTGTTGCTGCTCATTTTGAAGCTTTCTGTGAGTTTCCAGTGATTTCTTAAGATAGGTATCCTCCCAGAGTGATGGGAAAAGCTCACTGTTGGGGATGGAGGGGTCAAGCTGTGTGGACTTTCTGAAGCCAGAGGAGAGGAGGAGCACTGGATCAGAGAAATGTTTATGGTGCCTCCTCAGAGCGTTCAGTGCTGATTACTTAAGGGGTTGTGGTGGTAATAGGCTGGTGCACCATGTGTTTGGAAGTGGATCCACTGCATTTAAGGCAGTTATGTTCAGAAGTTCTCTTATTTACCAGCTTTGGGGGATGGGGGGTCATGCTTTATCAAACTTATTGTTATTTGAGTTCCTCAGAAAGACTCTTTACTCATTCTTGTAGACCTCAGTGCCTTCTCTGGAGATTCCTCTCCAAGAGTTCTCCAAAGGCTGACTTCCACCTTGATTTTGTATCAGCCTTGACAGAACACAAAAGCCCCCCCCCAAGCCACAAAGAGGTTATTATATAAGCTTCTCCAAGAATTGTCCATGGATTGCCAAGTTATTCCATTAATGCTGACTTTACCAATAAAAGTATTTTTTTACCAGTAAGGATATGCTGGTATATAATGAATTCCTTTTAATATAGAAAATTGCTTACAGCATTCCTGGGAAAGACACGGTGTGCTCCTGGAGGAGGTAGGAGCAGGGCTGCCTGGAGAAGCATTGCCTGACCTCCAGTGGCACCCAGTGCAGAGCTGCGACCCCTGACACGCACCTGTGTGTGTGTGTGTGTCTGTCTGTCCTTTCTCAGGTACGAGAGGGTGCCTGTGATCCTGGTGGGCAATAAGGTGGACCTGGAGAGCGAACGAGAGGTGTCACCAGGCGAGGGCCAGGCCCTGGCTCAGGAGTGGGGCTGCCCCTTCATGGAGACATCTGCCAAGAGCAAGACCATGGTGGATGAACTGTTTGCTGAGATCGTGAGGCAGATGGACTATGGTTCCCAGCCAGACAAGGACGCCCCCTGCTGCTCCTCCTGCAGTTTGCAGTAGCGCTCTGCGATCAGGCCAAGCGGCGTGCCGGCTTCAGGAGACACAAAAAATACAATAAAGGTGCAAAAAAAATGGAAGCTTGATGAGTGTGACCTTCTGAATGCTAAAACAGTCATAACCTGTGACGGTGATGGAACATTACATGTGCGGAAAGATGGTGGGGGAGATTATTGCCAAACTGCTGAAAAGTGCTCCTTCTTGTTTTAGCTCTAAGGGGTGGGGGGGGTCATTGGCCTCGATTTAGGTTTTTCTGAAGTATGACTGTTCGGTTGTAGTTATTCAAATTTCTTTTACTAGTCTGAATTGTTATTTACCTCCTCCATGACACTCTGCCTTCAGTCCCCTCCGGCGTGGTCGCTCTCACCCCCAGGTGTCACTACAAGCAGCACGCTTGTAACTCGCCTGCTTTCCACCCTCACCTTCTGCATCCTCAATACCCATGCAGAAGTTGTGCCTTGATCCAGGGGGGGGGGTCCTTTCTCTTCTGGAGGAATTGAAAAGGCGATGAAAAAAGTAAAGCCTTCCATGACAACCACCTCTGCTTACAGCCGCCTTTCTGTTTGACAGAGAACAGAGGACTATGCGTCTTGGTTGGAAGTCCTGTCATTGTCCGTTGCTCTTTCATCCCCTGCCCCCGAAGGTTACCCAAGACAGTAACTTCTGCATTCTCATTGGCTGGCACACTCCCCAGAACCACTGTAATTCTGTCAGAACTCATCCATTATGTATTTGGGAATATATACCATGTGTTCTTATGGTATTAACAGTATGGAAATCAAACGCACATATGTGTGTATGCGTGTGTGTGTTTGGTTCTGACAGTGCGTGAGCTTCACAGAAGACCCTGATCTCACGCCTGGGGGGGGTCATCAGCCTTAATGCATGGCCAGCTAACAAGAACGACAAAAGAAATCTGTAGTGTGTTATTTTTATGTCATCGAATTGTGAGTCGGACCTCAGGAATTTGATGCCGTCAGAACTTTGTTCACTCCTCCCAACTTAAGTCCCTTTCTTACATGAAATGGACGATGGTGCATTTTATTTCTGGGCATGAGGGATTTTTAACGGTCCAGCCCACATATTGCCTCTGAAAAAAATGTTTCCAGGCAGGTCTTTGCTCCGCCTGTTTGCTCGGACTCAGCAGCTAAGTGTTTTTTACAGATGCGGATTTGCCGGATGTGCTGCGGCTCCTCTCCGTCCTGAGCCATTAGCAAATGGCAGGAGCTCCATGAGCACGCCGGCTGCTCTGTGTTCAGACGCCATGATCCGCCTTTGCTCCTTGAAGCAGCCAGCAAAGCAGGCAGCTAAATCACATCCACTTTTTGTTTTCAATTTAGTCACGTTTCACACATGCTGCACGTGAACCCCGACCTGCTTCCCAACTTGAAGAAATTTAATTGGGGTTGGGGGGAGCATTTTTTACCTTGGGATGCGACGTTTACTTCAAGTTTCCTGGAACCTTCTGCCGGGGTGACCTCAGATTCAGTGTGTATTTCTTCAGCAGCATTTGTTATGTTAATGATGCACTCAACATGTTAGAAGGCAAACGGCGCTTTGGGAGAGGGAATAAGGCAGACATTACACCACCATTGCTGTCCTCTGCTTTCTAACGATAAACGGAACTGAAATAACAATGACCATAATAACCATGACAATGGGGACAAATAAATAAATAAAACAGGAAAAGCCATGTGCAGTGTGAGTCTCTCTGTGACAGTGGGGCAGGGTTGGTGCACCAAGGCCTGTTGTCCCTCAGATGCCTTGGCCTGGGCAGGTTTTTGAGATCTCCTGACAGTTCAGCCATCTTAAGTGGTTTACCAGTGATCATGTTCAACCTCATGCTTTCAGTGAGTAATGTATTTGAAATATATAAGCTAATAAGTATTGGTAGTAATTGGCCAGTAAATTAATCAGTAAATTAGTTACTTGCAATGGTACTTATTGCTGAATTTTCCTCCAGCCCTGTGTCGAGCATGTATAAACATCAAGTAAATGTTTTGAAGTCCTTCACTCTGACTTCTCCTTCATATTTTTTACCATTGGAGAGGCACCTTCCCAGGAGTAACGGGAGTGTTTAGTGATCAGCTCCTTAGGCTTAAGTGGCCTCTTTGTCGCTGTTGCACTCAAGGTTAGACTCCCCCACCCTCAGCTAGTGGCTGTAGCTACCTTGCAGGCTGTGAGCATATATTTATATTCTGTAAAGTTAGTATCCCATAACGGACAGCCTGATAACCTGAATCCAACCTTTGCATCTACTAACCTAAAAAAAATGCTGATCCTATCTGCTTTGTGGCTTATTAGGGCACTGTAGCAAAATTTTTACTAAGCTAGAAGAGAAAATGATGTGGATTTATTTTATACAAACATGTTCCAGTTTAAATGGTTGCTGTTTCAGATGTCTACATCCTTCCTCATCAGTTACTCATACACCTTAAACCGCTGGTTTATTCGGACTGACCCGAGGTCATCGGCTTCACAGATCATCGTGGGACGTGTTGAACAGCCAGTGACGTGCCGGGTGACTTGTCTCCTCGCTTGTCAAATCTTGAAAAACATTAGTATATAAAATTCAAGTCCTAGGGGGCTTAAGATTATTTTTTGTTTCTGAAATTCAGGCAGCTGGGGACTCAGATGACTCATGCCTTGTGGGAAATGTGTTTGCCGTTTTATTTTTTACCCCACGTTTGCATTTGGATTGGGCCCCAAACCGGCCATTTCCCAGGACTCCATCTTATGTTCACACTGCTGCCTGCTTTGTCTTGTTGGTTTTTTCTTGGGTTTTGCTTCACTAACTGAGTCTTTGTGGCTTATGGTCGCACAGCATTTCAGCTGCTGGACTGCAGTTTTGACTTAAATTCTGCTTCTCAATTAACTCACTGCCTGTGTGTGACGAGATCACATCCTGCCAGTTACCTTCTTAGTCCTGTAGGAGTCCATCAGAACCATCCAATCAGCTGCATAGCTGTGTCAGAAGGTCACATCTTGCCAGTTACCTTCTCAGCCCTGTAGGAGTCCATCAGAACCATCCAATCAGCTGCATAGCCGTGTCACTAGGTCACTTCCTGCCAGTTACCTTCTCAGCCCTGTAGGAGTCCATCAGAACCATCCAATCAGCTGCATAGCCGTGTCACTAGGTCACTTCCTGCCAGTTACCTTCTCAGCCCTGTAGGAGTCCATCAGAACCATCCAATCAGCTGCATAGCCGTGTCACTAGGTCACTTCCTGCCAGTTACTTTCTCAGCCCTGTAGGAGTCCATCAGAACCATCCAATCAGTTACATAGCCGTGTCACTAGGTCACTTCCTGCCAGTTACCTTCTCAGCCCTGTAGGAGTCCATCAGAACCATCCAATCAGCTGCATAGCCATGTCATGAGGTCACATCTTGCCAGTTAGCATCACAGCTCATAGGAGTGACTGCAGGTGCCACATTAGGGACTTGCTAAGGTAATTACACAAGACCCGCCCCATCTCCCCCACACACACATTTCTGAAGGAATTGTCTTCTCTTTCAACAAAGCACCTTCTTGCAGAAGCAGAAACACTGTCCTGCCACAGCACACAGCTTGGGGCACAAAGACGAAGGTGCTGGAGTGAAGCCATTCTCACCAAGAAGTCACCTGTGTGCCTTAAAGCAGCCATCGAAATCGATATCATTACCGAGGATTTACTGCAAACATGCATGTGGCTAAGAAACACCTGATTAATACGCTCTCCTACTTTAAGCAGCTTTATAACAAAACAAATGCTTCTTCTGCGAAAATTACCTTGGATCATCCAATACGGAGGTCCCTTCAACTCTGATAACTGCAGACTATGGTGGTGCGCCCCCCCCCCCCAAGCCTCAAGGTGACCGGAAACCCCCTGCCTTAGACCACCATGATGGAAGGGTGCCTAAGGTGTGACAGGGTTTGCCTGAAACACTAGATATATTCTTTAGAGAGTTTGTTCTGGAAAATACTTTATTTTCCATCTGCTCAATCAATGATCCTCACATCTGCATTGTTTTATTTTATTTATTAGTTCATCCATCCATCTACCAACCACTTTTCCTAGTCAGAGTCATGGGGAGGCCAGGGGCTGGGGTACACCCTGGGGGGGACATCAGTCTGTCACAGGGCACGGGGCTGGGGTACAACTAAGGCTTAGGGTTGGTCTGTGTAACAAGATCATATATGAACAATACTTTTGGTTCTAAGCTGAGCAGGAAGAAAAGAATAAAACTGAATCATTAGAATATGGTGAATCTCCATTAGGTAGGTCAGCTGAACACAGAGAATAGAAGAGAGTAGAAAGCTGATACAGGTAGTGGCTTCAGTTACTGTATGGGGAGGTGCACCCTCTGCTGGACAGAAGTCATAAATACACTTGGTTGTCTGGCCATCTGCTTGGCTGTGCTGATAGAGAAAATTCCAAGTGAACAATTTCACCACTAGTAATTTTGCAACTGCTTTCAATTAAATGCAAACCAAAATTAACCAAACATTATGGAAATGTTTCAGCATTTCAGCCAGGAATACCTAGCTTATGACTGCAGTTTGTAATGGTACAACAATGAGAAATAGTACTGGAACAATGGAGAGATATATGTACATAACTATTACTGGTTTATGAAGTATGATGTGTACTGGAAGTGAGGAAGGGATTTCTGAGTAAGAATAA
Source organism: Paramormyrops kingsleyae (assembly GCF_048594095.1). Classification (NCBI taxonomy): domain Eukaryota; kingdom Metazoa; phylum Chordata; class Actinopteri; order Osteoglossiformes; family Mormyridae; genus Paramormyrops; species Paramormyrops kingsleyae. Next base: position 76,892,804 of record NC_132797.1, on the reverse strand, counting down.
CCCCTGGGGACTGTGAATGTGAAATGTAAGTTACCAAGCTGGTTCTGATAAGGTAAACACACACCTTAAATTTATACCATGTACAAGAAGAAACCTTTGAATGGTTGCAGGGTGACTTAACACATTGTTTATATACATGGTGACTGATCAGCTTTTAACCCAGTGTTTCCCAACACTGGTTATACCCAATTTTCCCCCCCAGATGGTCCACGTTTTTGCTCCCTCCCAGCTGCCTGCTAGAAGTCCATGTTTTTGCTCCCTCTCAGCTGCCTGCCAGACAGCCCACATATTTGGATAGGAATTGATCCCCAATCGTTAGTAACAGGCCAATTTGTCTTACAGGTTGTGCCTTTACCTCCTATTACATCATTTTCGGTTAGGGTACCTAATCCATTTTGTCTATGGGTAATTAAGTATGAGGTATTTCATTGAGCAATCTTATTTTCAAATTATCTAGTGGTTGATTAATAAAATGTTAAACCCTATTTCAATAATTGAGATTATGACTGGTCTTGAATTAATAATTTGCTTTTACAGAATGTGATAATAGAATAAAAGGAACATTTCACAGCATGTCATGGTATGTCTGTTTAGTGAATGAGCTAGTATAGGAATGTTTATTGTTAAATGGCCAATGAAACAAAAGGCCCTTAAAGGCAAAGCACACCAAGCAGCCAATACCACCCTCTTCCTCTTTAAAGAGACTCTGCGGCTGAACTCCTTCCCTTTAAGGCAGACCCAAGTCATGTCCTGGCAGAAGACCTCTCAGGGTGTGGCCTCATCACACACTATTACTCCCAGGGTAAGATTCAGCAAACTAAAGACTCTTTTGGAATCAAAGCAAAAGCGCAAATGAGAAATACGAATTGTGAGTCCAGAGAGTGAGAGTATCAGGAAGCCACTTTGTGAGCAAACACCTAACTGCACTGGAGGACGGCAATAAGACGACCAGTAAACATTCTCTGTGGCAGTACATTCTGCCATTGCAAAACAAAGGATAACACTGTTACCTGAAATTACATGTACTTTTATTTTTCACTTACTATAAACATACCGTCTTCACAGAAAGTCATGAAAAGCTTGCTTATTTCAGTAAAAATATCACAAATGTATTGGTTTTATGACAAAAATTATTACTTTACACATCTGTTTACAAAATATGTATCACATTAGAAACAAGCAGTAGTTTTAAGTAATACATACATTTCAAGTAGTAATAAACTGAAACTCAAATTATAGTTATAAAAGAGCAGTTCTGAGTTAAAAAGTTCACTGACGAGCAGCCTCATTAGGTGCTTTTTAATTAATAACACATTTGCAATAAAAATCACCAAATGTTTGTGTTTAGTATACCTTTGGGAGCCAATGACTACAATTGCAATTAATATAAAAATTGCAGAAACAGAAATGAATGAGTCAGTCAAAAAAATTATGGCACGTAATGCAAAGAAAATGTCTGGGCAAAAGACATGTCCAGATATGTTCAACACTGCTTGGCAATGGATTTTTGTTATGAAACCAATACATTTGCAACATTTCTATAGTATTGAGCAAGTGTCTCAAAACTTTCTGTGAACACTGCATGACTATTATAGAAACCCCAGCTGATGATGATGCTTCCATGTACAGGTGCAGCATCAGCAATTTGCTCCCCAAAAGCTGACCTTGTGTGTGTTACATTCTGTCCATGCTGGTTCTGAGTATAGTGAGTATAGCCCAGTATATCCTGACTGCAATGTCTCAGGATTCCTTTCATAGAGACTGGAAAAAGTGGGTAGGTAAGACTTTGTGGTGAGTGGGACAAGAATGTGGGCTCTACCCCCTGCCTGCACAGGCTTGAATCAGACTGGGCCCAGTTACAAATGCAGGCAGACTGACCATGTACCCATCATATTTTACAATTCACACTGTCCTATGGTGTCTTCAATTCCAGTTTAAGACCATCTACACAAAGCTGACTGGAACTTAAATATTTCAGACACAATAAAGTCACTCCAAGTTCAGATGACCGCCCTTAAATATAAAGCATGTGAAGACATGATCAGAATGTAACGTCATTTTCCCTGAACAATAACTACTGGTTAATGTGGTTATCTGGTAGAAATGTGTGAAGTTTGGGTCAATTAATGAGTAGTTTCTCTACTTCATAATAACCTATATTTCATTCACAGAGGATGACAAAACTGAAAATACTTCCCAATTCTGGGCAGCTATAGAGAGCCACTACGAGTGGATTTATTAAATTATCCCTTTTCCGCACTAAAGCCCTTTCACGTACATTTTCTGTAATGGTTGTGCTTTTATTTCATTATCATATATTGCAGTGAACGTATTTTAAGAATGGGACTGTGCTGTAGGTGCCTGGAGTCTCCCTAAGGCACAGATTTCTAGTATTAAAACGTAAACGTTTTTTATTTTTGCTATAGGTAGAGAAGTTTCTAAGCAAATTTGAAACTGGTTATTGATGGCATTACCAGGTTTCTCCGCTAGGAGGGAATGTGCTCACAGTTACAACGGAGAAATACTGTAGAATAGCGGACCCACGAATTATGCTTCAATACTGCGCCTGACACTTACCACTTCCACAGATTTTGTTTATCCAGTCTAAGTTTAAAAAATTTCAGCGATTTCTAAAAACTTTACAAAATTAATCTTCGTTCTGTGCGTATCATATTATTAAAGTATTCTGCATATTGCGTTGCCTCACTTATATAAAGTCTCAGCAATCAAGACCAAAAATGTTGAAAAAAGGTCTTAAAAATCAGCGATTTTTTTTCATGTACGTTTCCCTTAAAGATTTATGGTCATTGCTGTTATACGACTAAGGACTGGATGAACGCAGTCAGGATCGTTTGTTTTAAGGTTTACTTTCACTTTCGACAGCAAACGTCGGCGTACGTATCCGCCTGACTTCTGGGGTGAGTACCTGTTTCAACAAAAATGTCGGTGATTATTATTTCGTTTGAAAGCCATATGTTTATTAGAATGAAACTGAAAATGTTAACCGTTTTAATTCCACTAAAACGTTTTGCACTTTAGTCTGTCACAAACCTTGGACCCCGATCCTGCAAACATCGGAAGAGCTAATTTACAAATAGAATGTAAATGTTTAAATTTCATTCTCTGGGGATGCACGTCGTTCTTTTACTTAAGCTGATTAAATAATTATATGTTTCAGTTATGTTAAATAAGACCCCGATCATTTGGAATCATGCCAAAATGAAATTTGCTCAATTTCTCGTTATAACGGTAATGGTTACTCGTTTTAACGTGAAAGCTGTCTAATTACAGCACGTTTTTAACCTTATACTGTTTTTGTCATGGTGGCAGACCAAGGCAAAAGATAAATTTGAGACCATGATACCATAAAGATGTTCTCTTTCTGAACATGAGCTGTAGCTGAGCGCTGTAGCTATAATAGTAAATGAGTTACAGCTCAAAAGAAAACACTCTGCATTGTCATATATTTACTATCCGCTGTGAAGAAATAGGGACATGACTTTAAAAATTAACAAAAGACATTTCTGAGCAGGAAATAGGTATAAATCACGCCACGTTTCACCAAAATCAAAAAAATAATCAATTTTTGGTTGGATATTGGTTGGGTTGTATTGATACTGATTAATTAATTTATTTATCTCATCGCCATATTTCTTCTTCCTATTACAGACATTCCATGGCATCACAACAGGCCACAGAAGGTACAGGTCAAGACCAAAAAGAGCAAAGAGACAATTTGCACTGGAAGAAATTTCTGCCAGAGGCCGATTTTTACCAGGAGTTTAAAAATACCCAGTTGTCTCATAAAACTGTGCTGTGCTTCGGGTTGAATAGAGCTGGCAATGAGCTCTGGGACTACTGGGGATACACCTTCAACATTCCTGGAGGTGACCATGCAGAGAAGCAGGTGATGCAGGCCCTCTCGGACCTCCTCACGCCGCATCGGCTCTGCTTGGCTCTGAGGTACCGGCTGACCTTGTACCTCTCCTATAGCCCCTGTGAGGACTGCTGCTGTGAACTGCTTGCATTCGTGAAGTCTCTGAAGGTGGTTGAGGTGGATGTGATGGTGTCCAGGCTGTACTGCACTGAGGAACACCCCGTGAGGAATAGGCTCCAGCAGCTCATGGCGTCAGGAATCAGGTTGACTGTGATGGGCAGGAAGGACTTCGAGCGATGCCTCTACCTGTTTGTGAATTCTAACTCCAACTTTAAGCCATGGCCAGAGCTGGATGCAATGAGCAGGAGATATTCTGTGGACCTGCACACTATTCTGCACGAGGTGGGGCTTTCACTCATCGGTACTTGTAGCATATTTGTAGTCACTGTTTATGTTTGTTTTTACATCCATGTTCCTTAGCCCTTGTGGTCCTGGGCTTGTTAGGCATTTAGAAGATGGATGGTTCTTCCATAACTACTTATTCAGTATGAGGTTCTGGTGAGCCTATACAGTGTTCTAGATCATTTTTTTCAAACTGGTTGGTTCGAGTTTTAAGAAATTCGAGTTCTAATGAGTTTGAGAACTGAGGTACCACTGTAGTTTTAATGGTGCCAGCAGTGAAACAACTAGCCAGCTTATTAGCGGAATAACTTTGTATTGTAAATGAAAACCATGCCGCAGGTCCAATAAACAAAATATTGTAGCTCTTGAGTGGCGAAGAAATCATCAGGTGGACAGTAAAGTTAGACAGTTATTAGCAAACTTTTATTGCGCGATTCTTAAAAGGACAGCGTTAATGTGCTCCTGAGGGGATAAAGTACTTTCCCTTACAATACGTTTAGCTTATCACTTAGTGCATTGCAGTTACAAAACGTATACGTAGTTTTACACAACGTGTCGACACTAAAGTTCCACGTCAACGCATTTTTATAATCGACATATAATCGTTCCAGCCCTAGAGCAGATTAAAAAACAATTTAAACAAGGGACTTGTGGGAAAGTGATTCTTGTGATTTAAGGTTAAATGTTTAACAAACAAGTCAATAAGATACAGAGATCTTCCATATATTTGCATGCTGCTTCTCATCGACAGATTTCTGTACCACATTGTGTTTAAATCACTTTCATGAAAACTTGATTATGTTTTCTTCAATGCTATGCTAATTTTGTATGTGTCTCTCATTTTAGTGTGAATGTGATTGGCATCTGAAGCCAGAAAATTTAGGTATGTATGTTGAATTAAAAACACCTGTTTTTGCCTTTGATTCATTGTATGAAATAGAAGACTTAAGGGTTGTGTTTGTGGTTGTAGCATTTTAGACATGGGTCAGTATGGTACCAGAACATTAGGCCACAATGCTCGTTTTGATGTATGTGAATTTTAGTGCTTTAAAAGTTACATGTGTGGAGGTGTGTTACAGACAATCCCACTGCCCTTCCATCCCTGCAGATTATGCTGCTTTGGAGAGAAGCCCCTCTCAGTCAACGGCGGCTGTCTGCAATGGGCAGGGTCTTCGATGGCCCAACACTCCACAGAAACAGAGTGGGGTGTCGGAGAGCGAGAGGGACCCAAAGGGACAGCCTGTAAAAAGAACGCTTTTTAAAAGATAAGTAGATTAGGACAGCCCCTCCATAAATCACGACCTTCTCATGGTGGAGGGGTTTGTGTGCCTTTGTGATCCTAGGAGCTATGCTGTTGGGGGCAGTCGCCCCCGGTGGGGTCTCGCAAGGCAAATGACAGGTGGAAATGACAACTTGGGGACATTTTTACATATCAGAAAATATTTGCCCACGGTACCAGCTATAATTTATCCTGTGCCTTACTAACTGTGATGTGTGTTGGAAATATCAGGGCACAGGGGCAGAGCCGTCGACCCTGGGCCTCCCCTGGATTGTAGAGGACCCTCCAATACTAAATACACATGAAGTCATACTGACGTAATTAATCTCAAGCACTTGACAGCTAAAATACATTTCTTATGTTTCATTTTGACTTGTGAGTTTATATGTCTGTCATTTTTTGTATACATTCTTATTATGGTGGGTGTATGGTGTAATTTTTAATTTTTAGAAAAAAAACCTGTAAAATCCCTACAACAAACTTAAAATATAATTCATAGTAATGTTTTGAAGTCAAACTAAGCTGTTCCTTTTGTATTTAATGGTTTTCCGTTTGAGGAATTTGCAAAAAACTGCAGTGCATGATGGGTAGGATCTAAAGGCTGCCTAACGTTCTCGTCTGTCTGACGACTGTATATATCCTGATTATATGAAGTGGGCTTTTTATTTGTTTGTTTGCAATTTTGCCAGGTAGCAGGGCTGTCAACTTTGGTCAGCCGGCTAGCGTGAGATTTTCGATTTCAGACAAGTACGGACACGCATTTACAGTTTTATTACTACTATTATTACTTTGGGGTTTACGGAAGAGGATTAGGGCCACCATGAAAACATTATTTGAATTCTGACTTTAATGTCAGAATTCTGACTTTTTTTTCTAAACTCAGAATTCTGATTTTAATCACAGAATTCTGACATTAAAGTCCGAATTCAAATAATATTTTCATGGTGTCAAGTTGTTTTCTAGGCATAGCCAAACAAATCTCCTCCTGTCTGAAAAGGTGTAGAAAACGCAATTTAGGCACTAAAACTTGGAGTCTGTCCCAGGCAGCACAGTGCCCAGTACCAGGGAATATCCTAGACAGGATCCCCCTACAGGGCACATTTGCTGACTGGGAAAGTGGGGAATTCCAATTAGCCAGAGTGCGGTGGAAACCTACCCGACACAGACAGAAGATGTACAGGAGGCGAGATTCACATCCTCAGCTTTGGAGGTTTGGGGCAACAGTACTATTCACTAAGCCATCCTACCACTTTTTATTGTGATGATAATCAATGAAAATATTGTGAGCGTTGTGTTTTAAAAAGGTGTACATGGAGGTAGGCTGTCTTTGTGATTAACATTTTAATAAAGCGGGTATCTTTGTAAAGTATATTTTTATTTGAATTTTTATGATTAACGTCTCAAGTTTCAGAAGCATGGACAGAAAAAATAAGGAGTTCAAAATTAAAAGGGAGGGGGGTTAAAAAAAGGTTCATTACATATTACTGTGTACAAATGGCTATAAAACAGGCATGTATGATATTGTGTTCTAGAAATATGGTTATGTGTTGTAATTAACATCATATCCTGTCCCTGAATAGTCCTGGTTTATATCTTCTCGTTAAAGTTGATTGCTGTCTTACTGTGCTTTGTGTAGTCATTATTAACGTTTATGAACAATGTCTTGTGAACATCTCACTTTTGTTAAATTGTTCAACGAACTATTAGTCATTGGTATGAATCTCACCCTCTTCACCTAGACTGGATCATCACTGAAGTGAAAGTCTATATGTCTCTGGGCCTCATAATTTTGGTGTTAACGTCTTTGTTAATGGCTTATTGTTGTGATGATTTTCATAGATATCGTCATTGTGTTGAATGACATATTTCTGCGTGCACTTTGAGTCATGGGTTTCGTTTAATCGCTACAGCTGTTTAAGCCGGAAATTCAAGCGAAGTACATGGTATGATACACTTCTATCCTGGACCTTAAGGGGGCAGCCTATACATCTGCAAACTCGCGCAGGTACAACACACCCCACCACCACTGCCGGCTGTTTTATAGCTCTGTTATCGTTTATTATTATAATGATGAAGATGACGGTAGTGAGGAAGGATCTCGTGCGTTTCAGTGTGGGCTGCGGCGAAGCGACAGGACCGCTGGAGGGCGCTGCGCCATTTGATTTTTGGCCTGTTGTAGGTGCAATGCCAATTAGAGAGGTTAGAGGCACTGTGCCGCCTTCATTGTTTAGCTAAGTAACTCCACACTGATCCTCCGACGGGTTGAGTCCGCTCCCGTCCTCGTAGGCAGTCGGTCCGACATGACGACCGCGGAGGAGTCTTGTTTCGGGACGACCAGGTTCTAAACTGTTTCTGAATTTACGAAAGCTAGTCCAAGCTGCAGAACTCCAGGGGCATCAGGAATACTGTGGAATAATTGCTTGTTGGACCTCTGCAGATTTTTACAAGAACGGTAAGTATTAAGCGCCCAACTTGTGAATCAGACCCGCATTGCTAGTTAACTTGTTTTAGGACCAGATTAGTGTCTTGCTCTCTAGCTTTACAGCTACCGTACCTGGGCATTTCATTTACCGCGTCCCTGGCTGCTTAGATCCATCTACCGCCTAGCTAGATAGTTAAACTTTTATGACCATGCAACAGCTTTACGTGTTTGCTACAATTGTAAAACAGCTGTTTGTTGCAAAAGACAATAATCCGGTTTTGTAGGTTTATGCGGCGTATTGTTGCAGAATAAAGGCTATTGGGAAAATGTGCAAATTACAGAATAATGGGGAAAACGAATCTATGGCTAAAATTAGTCAAACACGTTTATCTACACCTTATGTCGTTTCTTTTTTCGTCAGAAAAAAACAGGTATTAGATAAGTTACTGCAAATCTCCAGTACCGCCGGGTTTGTACCAGCATCCACTACTGAATGTCACCCGGTAATCTGAGGATAAACGAAGAATTCACCAGGTTTCATCAATCCGATCCTTGTCTTGGAGGGATATATTTCCGTTAACACGCAGTCGGTGAAGTTCTAACATAAACTGTTGATTGGGGACGAATCGATTTGAGTCGAGCTGCTGGAAGATCCTGGACGTGCGAGCAGGAAAGGGTGGGCGTTCACTTACCACGGCGAGCTGCGCTCTTTGCCTGTGTGAGGGAACGTTTATCTCATATTAATAATATCGATGTACATGTGAAAGATTGATTCTTTTGCCTGCACAGTATCACCGTAGGTCTCTATGTCCAATGAGTCTGTTTGATATTCCTGTGTTAAGCTCCCGTGTGAATGTACTTAGCCCACTAACATAGTAGTTTTAGGATTACACTGCTAACCTACTTTCGGGGGTATGGCTTCCCGTAAATGAATGAACCCGTTATTCTGGCGGTCCGGTCGTGCCGTGTACTGCGGGAAAGGGGGTATTTCAAGGTCTCGGCTCCAAACGAGTTTCCGCGGATCATCCTGGGATTTGTCGGGGCTGTCAGTGTGACCATGGGCTCCCTTTGAAATCGGCTTCAAAGCCCTCGATGTGGCTTATTCTGCTTGATTATTTAATGGCTTTCTGCCAGGCATGTGGTGGATAAGACTGGGCTACAAGATAAGCTTTCATCAGATGAGCTCCAGACATGAATTTTCTGGTTGGTTAACGAATATCGTGTTTAAACGTATTATGTCGTTCTTAATAATAATTGTTCTCTTTTACATGTGTTAAATATTCCTCAGAAATATAATAATATATTGCAAATGTGTTTCCTTGGTGCTCATTAATGAGCCAAAATTCTTCTCTGTGTGCCCATTTTCTTTTCCCTACACTAGTGTATACATTGACTACCATAAAGATAGGTCACAGTGAGTAAGATCTGGTACTAGAGTCAAGTTGGTAAATATCACAGACACCTTTCAGTAATAAAGGAGCCTGAGAAGCTGAATTTATGATCATTCACTTTATGTGCTAGCTAGTCATAAAAAGCTGCTTTTGCAGAATCAGTGGCACTTGGCCTAGGCTATGGCACAAGCAGAAGCATGGTTGAGATACTTGGGTGCTTCCAGGCCTTCTGTCTTGAAGAGCTGTTGTGCCTTTATGACTGATTGTCATCAAGCATCGTCTAGCTGCAGAGTTCAGCTCAGGTTCAATTCCCTGTGCCTGGTGACTTAAGACTCACTGTCTTGTTACTGCATGCAAATTGTGCACTGGATTTTTTTCTCTGTTGTAGTGTATCGCTAAAGAAGCCGCAACATTTTTCTCTTATCTGGAGGCAAACGATCAGTTTGCATTTTGTAAGGGATAGATGTTCAGGCTGGTGACTTTTTGTTGAGACGTGTCAGTCACCCTGCAGCAAATCCTTGTTTTAGCCTTGAGAACCGTGAGAGTGTCTCACTCTGGTGATTGCCCCGCAGATGGACTGTCATTGTGAGACTCTAATGCCTGTGTTTGAAGCTGTAGGCTTGTAGGGGTGGTGCATGTACAAAAACACAGCCACTTCCTATCGACCCTCACCCCTAACACTGTCACGATCTCAGTGTGAGGTTAGATCACCTGGGCAGCATGAAGCAGACTGTGCCTGTCCAGTAGATATCTCATCTTCCCTGCACTGCGTGACCAGGTACTGATGTCATGGACTGGATTTGTTGCTTGTAATTTTTAACATTAGACTCCTGAAATAAAACTGCCGGCATGGCCTTGAGCAAAATACCACACCTGCATAGCGTATGTAAACTTGACTCTGTCATTAACTAATGACATTAATTAATAATCTGGGTAAAGGTATCTACAAACAGATTAGTAATGTAATATTACTAAAACACTCAGTGGCTAGTGTGTTAGATATACCTGCTCAGTAAATCATGTTATATTTAAATACATACAGCACACAGACAGGGTCAAGAGATTCACTTACTACTCTACTAATCATTTGAACAGACAGGATGGCTGATCTACGTGATTTTGAACTCTTTTGGTGTGATCGTTGGTGAATTATGTGCTCGTCCCAGCATCCCTAAATCTTTCTCCCACCTGGGATTTTCACCCACTGCAGTATTTACAATTTATGAAGGATGGTGCAGTGAATACAAAACCATCCAGTCAATGGTATTTCTGTGGCCAAAGCCAGCGGAGAAGGTCAGAGGAGAATGAGCTCAAAAGCTAGCAGGAAGGCCTCGGCTCAGTTTTACATTGGTGAGCAGAAAGTCCTTGAGCAGAAAGTGGTTTTTGACACTGTCTCCTCCATTTCATTTCTGCCATGGATAGAGTGATGGACCAGAGGTCTATGTCTGTCTTGTAGGAGCCTTCAGGAAGGTGGCATGAGCTTTCAATCAATCATCAATCAATTCATTTTTATATAGTGCCTTTCACAACAGTGTCGTCCCAAGGCGCTTTACATGGATGTGTTGTAATACATTAAACATAATTAGATAGAGTAAAACAGGCCAGGAAAAAGGAAGGAAAGAAATTAAATAAAGAAAGTCAGATGACAATGGAGGAGAGGAACCAAAAACTCCCAAGTAAGGAGAAAAAAAACCTCTGGGGGTCCAAGGTCACCTGGTTGCCCCCCCCCCCCCCCGGGCAGACTGACATTACTGAAAACAGAAAATAGTGGACTTGCTTGCTAAAAGCCAGGTGTAAGCTGTGATTAAGGATCAAGACGAAGTCCATCAATGAGTCTATTGTCCACGTTGGCCTGTGTAGGGTGGCATTGAAGGCTGCACCCATGATGATACAGTTCGTAGGTCCCATTCGTGATGTCACCCCTCCATGGGACTGAACCAGGACTCCAGCTCAGATGGTGCCAACCCCAGACATGTAGAAAGGCAGAGAACATGGTGGTCAGAACATGCACTGACACATTAATGGACAAGCACAGTAGATTAAAATGGCAAGTACAGCAGCACCAGCAGCCATAGTTACGGTGTGTTAGGTTGTGGGTAATAAGCTAAACTGAAGTAACAGGTCTTCATTCCAGATTTAAAGTTAAGACTGAATCGGCATCCCAGACATAGACTGGGAACCATTCCACAATATAGGGGCCCTGTAGCAGAATGCTCTACTGCCCACTGTCACTTTATTTACATGTGGAACAACAAGGAATCCTGCATTCTGTGAATGGACAATACAGCTTGTAAACTTGTGAACTTGAGCTTTCTCATTGCTCTGTGGCAAAAGCTTCAGCCCGGTTCCGATTCCTTCTGGGTGCGAGCTGTGTGGCATGAAATCTAAGGAAAGCAGGACATGATTACGGTCCTTGTGGGGGGTTGGGGGAGCAGCAAATGCACAGGGCTTCTAGTGCTTCTGCGTAACGGCGTGGCGCTGAACCAGGTGTCTGTGCCAAAGAATGATCTCACTTGTTCCGAGTCTGTTGTAATGTTAGGGGATAATCTGTTATGGTGATTGCCACGCCTGTGCTCTCTGTTTGAATGTGCCTTTGCCATTCCCCCCTCCCCTGACACCAGTGCGACTGCTTGTTATTCCAAGTCGGTGCCATGTTACGCTGGTGGCATGTAAGTGAAATTTTCTTCTTCCTTGAGGGTGATAGTAGGCTTGGATGGTGTGGCTGAATGTTCTGGGAGGGGCCTCCCCACCCCCCGCTCAGTGAAATTTAGCGCCAAGATTTCCAAATACCAGTATAGCATTGCTTTTGAAAATACAGATAAAAATTGTGTACCACAATATAATGCCTAGACAGTTTACTGCTGAGAATCAGGGATTTATTGGTGTTTTCATTTTGCAGGAATCTAGAAATTTTACAACTTATTGTGAACCTGGTTCAACAGAGCATTAGGGCCAGAAGGTGGCACGAGCTGGTACAGTGTGACAAGGCAACCAGAGGACTCCAGCAAAACTGCAGCTTCTAATCTAGGTCACGTCCAGTCTTGAGAAAAGCAGACATGCACTAAATGGCCAAAATTATCCTGACACCCTGGTTAATTACAGGAAATTACTGATTAATTAAGTCTCACCCATTGGTGCCACAGGTATATAATTAAACGCATAACTACGCAATCTTCAAGAACAAACGCTGGCAACAGAATGAGTGGTTATATATAAAAGTTAGTGTTACAATTTGGCACAAGCATTGGATGCCATCTTTCCAATAACTGTCCCTAAATTGTCCTTGGTGTGTAGACCCTGTGATGGAGAGGTTTACGTCACATAGACTGTAAGAAAGTGGATGTACATAAGAAAGAAACATATTTGAAATTTCAAGTGT